>NW_020653852.1:14742744-14804753 GCF_003589595.1 Hyposmocoma kahamanoa | reverse complement strand
TGAGAGCATACGTAGATTACGTACATTTAATACAAGAATTTAAAATGACTTGCTAATAAATAAAGTCTAAACATTACCAGTGTACTCTGTGTTCATCTGTCTTATAAAGAAAAGTTTATTCAGTGACCCGTCATAAACAATTTTATTACCCTTCTCTCTCTCTAATCGATTACATCTGTATATAAGTAAAAGTAGATGTCCCTCGCTTGCCAGTCACGTCGCTGCTGTATCTTTCTAGCAGATCCGACGTTAACTGAATATTTGGTACACAGCTTGAATAGTCCCACGTTTTATTATATGGGCCAGGACGTGCGTCGGTTTATTTACTCGTCATATTACGTTATTCTCATTTTTATTTTTCATACAGTGGAATAGTTTTTATATTTTTGTTGTTTCTTGAAATGATGTCTTTTACTGCTCGTATTAAAGCCAAGATATATTTAAGATATTACATTTATATTACTATCTGTGAATTATAGAGTTACCACTCTGTCAGCGTCATTACTCACATCGTCTTTTTACGTCTATCGTATTAATAAATTTACACAGTAGACATAAAAATGAGACACAAATTATATTATAATATCTTTTCAATTCAAGTATAAACAAATCAAAATCACTTTCTTTCTCGACAAAGATGTTTTTCATAATGGCGGCCACCCGTCGCCCTTATGTTGATGCTCCTTTTTTAAATTTCTTATTTCAATAACACTAATTCTTAATGAAGCAAAATATATTTTCCAACAAAATAAAATAACCGGCACGGTATGCTAGAAAACGTCTGTTCCAATCCGGCCGAATATAACGATTTTTCTCTGAGTGTTATCTTTTTATTAATAATTATAACAAACTAGTGGAGTAATTTCACATAAAAATATAATTGAATATCATTACAATAAAAATTGGAATACAGTGAATAGGGACATGTCTAGCCAGGGCAGGTAGCTGTAAAGGTATCTAACTAGGTGACGAAATACTTAAGATTTCACATAGATGGCGCTACGGCTAAAAAGTCGTTGAAAAAACCAAATACAAAGACACGACAACAAACACATAGAACAATTCGTGAGGTCCGCTGGTTCGTTCCGTGACTATAGCGTCTCGCACGGTAAGCTAGAAGACGTCGATTCGAATCCGGCTGGATCGAAGGAATTTTTTCTGAGTGTCCGATCTTTGCATTAATAATCATAACATAATAAAATAAATTAATGTCACGATTCGCTAACAGTATGGACATAAAGCTTTATGAGGTCAGCTTAAGCCGATTCTATAAGTGTGGTGACTACACCTACATTTATAAATTACATTTGAGATGCTGCTTGAATAGTTAATAAAAGTGGAAGTAAATTAATTTGCTTTTCCGCGAACCCAGTGGGGGTTAAATCGTGCAAAATAGCTGCGCTTGTGTTGAATGTTTTCTTCATGCATTTAATTTTCGCACAATTAATTAATTTAATTTTTAAACGCATCTATACTCCCAGATCCCACCACCAAAAAACCACCAATCCTCTACGAGGCATCCTCAGGGGTTGTTGACTGTTCGACCCGCGTCCGAAGAGTGAGCTCGCGCAGAACCACAGAAATCGAAATAAAATGTTCTGTACCCAGAACGGTGGATCATATTTATGCGCCACTACTCCCAGTGTTACCATCGTGAAAAATTAAAAACGCCCAGAACAACGGTGATGATTCAATTGTTCATTTATTAGAACTTCCCGCACCGTTCTAAAATACTCGAACGTAATCCTTTTTTGCAAAAATTTAAGATTTCAAATGTGGATTTCCACAAAGTAACACTTGAATCTGTTCATTAATAAATTTTAGTAGCAGTACTGTCCTCAGAATGAAAAAAGGCACAACTGCTGTATAAAGTACGCACAGTTGTGCCTTTTTTCATTACGAGGGCCGAGTAGAGCTCCTTGTGAAAGAGTTCGTCCAAGGTAGACTGCCACCTTACCTATTTCTGCCGCCAAGCAGTAGCATTACTGCGTTCTGATTTAGGAGGGTAAGGGGTGTTGGTGAAATTACAAACACATGGGACTTGTCAACTTATGTCTCAGGGTGACGGGTGCAGCGGTAGTACCCCTCAGATCTTTGCAATTTAAAGCTCTGAGTTGCACTGTAACTGTTATGGACAGGTGTGTAGCTTACTATCACGCTCACGACTTAATCGTCCCGTCATTTGATGTTATAAAAAAAATACTTGCGTAGTTGTTCAAATAGCCGGACTGCCACGCAGAGGTCCCAGGTTCGGTTCCCGGGCCGGAAGAAATATTTGTATGGCCTACATTTATTTCTCTCGTGAGTTTGGGTGTAATTTGTGGTTGTCTATGTGTGTGTCCATGGCACCCGCGACACAGGGTTTCCCCAGTGCGGGGCTATGTTGAGTGTGAGCGTTATTATTATTATTATAGCATATCAGGTTAACGAAAGCTAGTTGTCTTTTAATCTTTAATCTTTAATTAAAAAACACACTATTTTCCCACAAAAAATACCATCTATTTTGCATAAAAATTTCACACGAAAACCGGCAAATGTGGTGATAAATTAGCCGGAGCCAGCCATAGGTTGGCAATTTTAATTATCCCTCTCGTTCCACCGGACTGGACGCATTAGTTGCTCAAACCACCAAACTTGTACACCTACATAAGGTGCACTACCGTGTTAAGCGTACTAGTATAGTTGAGTGGATATAGGTTTTCCGTATGGCTCCCTAAATGAGCGGTCGAACAGGTGCCTCTAGCCCGCATCTGCGATCAAACACATGCAAATGCAAATGCAAATGGTGGTAACTAAAGAGTGGCGTGGAAATTAAAGTTATTTTGAATCCAGGAACTCACTCTGCTTACCCTGAAGACTCGGAAACCGTAACTCAACATTCTTACATTTGAAACAAACAAGTTTTTTACTACGAACTATGATACACAAAATCGTAGCCTTGGTAATAATAAAACGTCATATGAATCATATGTCAGTATGTCAGTAGTGCTTTTATCGCATGAAAACCATAAAAAGAATACGCACTACATGATACAAATTATGTATATATGGGAAATTTTATAACACCACACTCACACTAGCTCTTCATCGACACGAAAGAGCGCGGCGGCGACGACGCAACGAGGTATTCCTAACTAATTTATGGACGCAACGCCAGCACTGGGCGACGATGGCTGAATAGTGTCGAACGTCGGGTATACCCTGCGCTGTGCGAGCGTTGGTAAGACACTCGAAAGCACAAAACACTATACTCATGCTCGAAAGACGCTAGTGTGGGGGGTCTCTTAGCATAAAAAAACAAATCGACTAAGGTCGTTGGTAGAATTTTTGTTAAAGTTGTTATTTGCAGATGAGGCCTTATTATACGAAGGGTGCAAATTTTGAAATATCTGCTAATATGTTTACGCTGTGAACCGATTTTGATGATCCTTTTTTTTTTGTAAATAGGGTACCTCAATGGTGGTCTCATTAAAATTTGAAGAAAATATACCACCTCTAAGGGTGGCAACCTAGGGGATGAATAACTTTTGAGGTTAGTTTTTTTAGTACTCTTGTTCTGAGATTATTGTTGTTTGTGAAGGCTTTTAAAAAAAAAGAGAGAAGGTTTTAAATATCTGCAAACAATTTTCTCATCATTGTCACACGCTACACTGAAAAAAGGAATTGTCGGCATTGACACGAGAAAATTAATGAAGGATGAAAAATCCTATAAAAAATTCAGCCAAATTCAGTAAGAAGCATGGAAATCTTTTAAGGAGGTGGTGAACATTTTGTTAGGGATCAATAAAACTCTTGATTATAAAGATATAGTGGTGCATATGATTACAAATTTTAACATATTGGGCTATTCTTTGAGCATTCAACTTCATTTCTAAGTAAAGGATTTCATCAAGATTTGAAAGATATGGAAAAAAGGTGTCAGAGAAAGTTGTGTACAAGTGGTTTTAGTAGCAGTAGAGCTCCTTGAGAAAGAGTTCATCCAGGGAAGTGCTGAAACCTATTTCTGCCGTCAAGCAGTATGTGACATTACTACGTTCCAGTTATGAAGCGTAAGGGTACTGGTGAAATTACTGTCACATGGGACTTGTCTCTGGGTGCCGGGTCCAGTGGCAGTGCCTCAGGAACTGTGTGTGAAGTGACTGGTACTGCAAATGTAATGAACAGGCGTGTCGCTTACCACCCGGCCCTCGACTTGTTCGTGCCGTTAATTAGTAGCATAAAAAAAATGTTGGTAGACAGACTACTGTTGGCTGCTGAAGTTAGATCAACCAAACCCACAAATAAGTGAAAATCTATTGAAATTTTAATAGCTTTTAAGTTCTCCAATTAAAGATCCCTTTGGTTCTTTTTTCAAAGTTATTCTGTCTTTTTTAATATGTCTATTGTATAAAATTTAAATGTGGATACATAATAACTGTATATGTATTCTTAAATTAAATTAAAAATACTCCAGATAACCAAATGTCTATAATATCCTTTATATTTATATATATATATATATATATATATATATATAAATGTCACCAAATTCAAAAAGGGATGTTATGATTTCAAATTTGCAGGTCTTTATAATTATGAGTGACAAATCCGAAGACGTGACTTCAGACGCGTCTCTCCATTGTTTTTTGGCTTGGTTGCAAATACTTTCACTGTGTTATCTTTCCTTACATGACAAAATATCCCTTTATAAAATGTCTCATCTAAGGTACACGCACAAAGCAAAACGTTAGAATATGACACGGCCAAGTTTAGTTTCCTTATGTCACGTAATCTAACACTTCAAGTGCTGCGCTCACGACATAGAACGGAGCTACATTTACCATTTTGACGGGCAATTTGGCACAGTCGCACGTGCACCACCGCCTCTCTGAAATGACCTCTGAAAGATCCAAAATTTCTTAATAATCTTTTCACTCCTTATCTAATGGCTTACAGAGTGAGAGATCTCCAAGCCCTGGTCGGTGCAGTTGAATTCTATAGCGCTTACAAACTGAATTGTTGTTTGAGTAAAGCAAGTTTGTTTCGTACTTGCGAAATTTTCATCTCATGAAATTAGGAAATCATGAGTTGACCGATTGTATCAACTTACAGGAGAGTTATTATAATCTAATTTCTGATGGAATATTAAGGCAAATGGCGTTAAAAGTTGCGCTACCATGCTTGCATAGGTATTGACATTATATAAATTGTAATTGTTCCGACACTCACTCAAATTTAAAAAAAAATTAATTTATTCTTTTGTGGAAGGACCCAACACAACATATTAATTACGCTCTCTCTCTCTGTCTTTAACGTTCTAAATATTTGGACCAGTTAGACTTTGCATCTATAGAATAAAATTTCAATTTAACAAGTCAAATGAAAAGTGCAATATTAAATTTCACGGAAAGTGGAGACTGTGAAAATTTATTGCACGGTGGCTCCGGTTGGAAATAAACATTAATTTTATTTATTAAATTGGCAATCCTAATGGCGGCGGTTGTCAGACGGATGATGAATGTGCTCATCAGGCCAAGGAATGCCTGAATCCAGGGCTCCACTCGGCGCTCGAATCGTATCAATCATTTTCACGCATCGCTCGCTATGTAAATACGTTACGTTATGCGACAACGCATCGCATTTGTGTCACATGAGAGCGGATTCAGGAATGTCTGAAATTTATGTCATCTTTTAACCTACAAACCAACGAATTGTTGTAGAATACGCTGATGACATTACAGGCAGATGAGACTTGACAACTTATGTGTGACGTGTGGTGGCAGTGCCCCTCGGATCTTCGCGATTTAAAGCGCTGTCTGGCACTGCAATTGTTATAGACAGACGTGTCGCTTACCACCAGGCGCACGATTTGTTCCTCCCGTAACTTAATATTATACAAGAGTGACTAAATAAAAAGCTACAATATCGTTATATTTCATTTCATAAATCTCAAACGGTTCCGCAGTTTGATCCCAATTTTATGGTCCCAAAACAACAAACCTGCCTAACTACGTATATCCCACCCTCCTCCAACGACATCCGCATGTGTTATTATACTTTCTAAATCTGGATTCGAAACTGCGACAACGGATTTTACCGGTTCCGTCACGCGAACGTAAGTGCTCACGTTTTATTTACGGAACCTGTGTAAATGCGCTAATACTCTACACGTACTTTCCTCAAGAAATATACGGGGCGGCTTTTAAGGTGTCATTGTCATGTTTCAGAATGTATGCTTGATGTAGGGCGTAGACCGGCTATGTTACGTTCGCAAAATGTAGAATCATCGCGCAATTTATTTTTAATTTTACTCAAGGAAAATGTAATAAACGTCTATCATTGAATAAAAGAAAAACGATTTTCTAATGTTTTTTGGATGCATAGAATTTCTATTGAGTGAAACTTTTCATAGAGACATTCCATTTCTGGTGAAAGCAAGATTGAAATGTTCACGTTCTTTACATAGAAAGGTCCATTTAACTATACATAGAAAGGTCTACAATGGGAGAATACAGACAAACAAAACTATTTTCCTTTGATATTTTTCAAATAACGAAGAATAATATGTCACCTCTTGTCTACCTCTTGTTGTTTGGACTGTAATCTCAAAAAGTAATGACTATTTTTTTTTTAAATTCACTAGTTCTTAAAACTTTTTCAACAAAATATGTTACGTATATGCGACGAGAGAACTGGAGGATTGAGACTAGTTCATTACTCATCATCCGATCTAATAAATAATTTTGTCATTGTCTAGAAGTTATACCAAAATGCGTGCGATATGCAATGATAAATAACATTAATACAGGACATCTTGGCCTTGAAAAATGCAAACTAACGATCCCTAGATCGTGAAATTATGTTTTGGTTCAATATTGTCCTTGTCGTCACGATGACTTGTTAATTATATGTAAGTAGTATGTACATGTAGATTTGGTTACGTTTTATAATTTGTGTGAGTGTGGTTATAGATCTCCCTCAGACAAAATCAAGAAAGACACCACATAAGCCGCTCGTTCCTTTCACACTCCCCAATGCCACACAACTGCCACGCAGAGGTCCCAGTTTCGATTCCCGGGCCGGGAAAAATATTTGTATGGCCTACGTTTATTTCTGTCGCGAGTTTGGGTGTAATGTGTGGTTGTCTATGTGTGTATCCATGGTACCCGCGACACAGGGTTTCCCTAGTGCTATGTTGAGTATGTTGAGTGTGTGCGATAAAATTATAGGATTTCTAATCACAATATCAGGCATGCATGACGTACAAAAGACAAAATCAAAGGAGTCGTTAATACCAGACAAAATATTTTGACTCTTATACAGCACGAACACACAAGAAAATGCGGGGCAAGTTACTAGTTATAAAATAATTTAAAGACTAAAAAGTAGCTCAAACACTTCTAGCTGGAACGTAAAAAGAAAGTGTCTAATAAAAGTCCAGAGTTATAAAAGTGCATTTGCAGAATAACGACTGGCAATTGTAATTTCACACGAAAATTTTAGACAGAAACAAAAATTGCCAAGAATAGGTACTGAACGAAGAAAATGGCTGAAATTTATATCTTTTATTTTCTTTTTCTTGGCTTAATTTATACTTTCAAAACGACTGGGCAGGTCGGAATAACTCCATTAGCTCGGGAATTTCTAGTGGTTTTTCATGGATTCCTGCGCTCTCTAAGTTTTCTCATCAACGATTTTTTAAAACTTCTTTTGTCTTTGACGTTAGCGTTTTATAATTTCCTCCCGCTTTTATCGTCTCGTTAAAAATAATTAGCAGTCTATATAAGTTACTCTTTTGTTCCGAGTCGAAAAATCATTAGCACTTTTCTTGGATAGAAGAAAAATAATGATACCGAATTCCCATGAAACAGATTTAATGTTTATTTTTAGTGTTATTTTCATAGATTTTCTGTCAATAATGTCCTTAAATTAGTTACTATGGGGCTGATAATGTCTTGCTTAAACGAATTTTAAATATTTCATATTGCCTCCTAGTCAATTTCACGTCTATTCTCTCATAGCTGTCATCGAAAACTTTTATAGTTATTCTTTCAGTATAACTGCTCAGTTTTTTTATGTGTGGCAGCAATTGTCTCTATGTGTACTAGATTCCTGTTTTGCAACTGTCCACAATCCACGAACGTTCCCTTTCATTTAGTCGCAGTAGAGCTCTTTGTGAATGAGTTCGTCCATGATTGTATTGCCACCTTACCTATTCCTGCCGCCAAGCGCTAATGTGAGCATTGCTGCGTTCCGGTTTTGACGGGTAACCGTGCTAGTGAAATTACATGCACGTTGGACTTGGCAACTTATGTCTCAGGGTGACAGGTGCAGTGGCAATGTCCCTCAGATCTTTGCTATTTAAAGCTCTGAGTGTTACAGCAATTGTTATGGACAGATGTATCGCTTACCACCAGGCTAGAACTTGTTCGTTCCATCACTTGGATTCGTCAAAGAATGTTAATAATAAAATTACTTTAATAATATTCGGTGATATAGAGTAATAATAGAACTAGTTAGATAATATTATAGGCCCACAGACGGACAAAGACCTCTTCCAACGCGAATTCAATGTGGATTTCCAATCCACACACACACATCATTAAATTGCTTTCTGTGTGTCCAGGTTTCATCACACTGTTTTCCTTCACCAAAAAACTTATGGTAAATTTTAAATTAACAAAGAAAAGGTAACTGATAACCATGACACAGGTATATCCTAGTGTAGTTATCTATGGATCACAATGTTTTTGTTTTGTACAGTTAAAAAATTAAATTTGTATTGAATTAATATTAAATTATTTTTATGAGAAATTACTCCACTAGTTTGTTGTAATTATTATTACAAAGATCGAACACTCACAAAAAAATCCTACAATCCGGCCGGATTCGAACCGACGTCTTCTAGCATACCGTGTCAGACGCTATACCAACTAAGCCACGGAACGAACTAGCGGACCTCACGAATTTTTCTATGTGCTTGCGTCGTATCTTTGTATTTTGGTAAAGTTAAATAATTGTTATTGTATTTTTTTTTTGGACGTTTATTGTCTTACATCACACACAACAATAAAATACAGTAAATGGATTAAAAGAAAAGTACACACAAATTAAAATTAAAGAAACGGAGCATAAACAAACAATAAGACAGAGAGGGCGCTACTGTGCGTACAACATCATTACTTCCGTATAAATAAATTGTCTAAAATGTTAAAAGTGAATATCACCACCAGCAAATACCATTAAATAATCAAATAAGACTGTACCTAACAGTGTAATTTCCAAGGGTGTTCAAATTCTATAATAGCTATCACATACTGCAAACTCAAATTAAAAAGCTATTTATCGTCTTATTTAATCAACACTGCTAGAAAAATAAATAAACATAAATTTAAAGCATACCCTACAAATATCAAAGTGCCAACGGTAAACGATAAAAAGAATAATACCGCTACACGACAATAGAGGGCGCTGATCCAACGCCATCTTGTGACGAGTAGTTGGCTAAATCCAAATTCAGATTTATCAGCGCTATCTCTTGGTGAGGGGATTTACTATCATAGTATTGTAACACGAGAAGCCAAAAGATGTCGATAATTTGCGCAGGATGCCCAAACGTTATACCAAATAAAGCACCTTACCTCACTTGCTCTCTATGCACAAGCAACTACGACCTGGATTGTGCAAATGTTTCTGAAGCACGATACTATAACACTATGACATTGGAACACAAAAGTAGATGGAAGTGTCAAATGTGCCGTTGTAACCAACCAAAAGCAATAACACTAAAACCCCAATACGCATTCAATATCCAATATCATCAGACGAGTCAAGCAATATAACAATCCGTAAAAAATCCCATCAATGTACTAAAGATTCATTGGACTCTAACTGCGAGCTTAGCACGCTGGGAGATACACTATACCCTGACCCTGAAAACGATAATATGATATCTTCCAACAACATGGAGAACCAAAATAAAAAACAAGACTCAGATCAAACCACACAGACTCAAAGTGCAACCCAAGAACCTTTAACTCTGGAACTATTTCACAATATCCTGCTGAAAAATAACAGTTCACTCATAGAGGCATTAAAGAACACCATCCACGACGAAATTCAACGCGCAATATCTCAACTGAAAACTGAATTAACACAGAAAACAGACAGTCTACATCAAGAACAAATAAAACTAAAGAATGAGATAATATCAGCCACACAACAAATTAAATTTATGGAACAAGAATATAATAAACTAAGGGAGGAATGTAATTCATTTCAAATGACTATTCAAAAACAAATTCTACCAGGAAACATGATACATAAGAATGTAACAAATACCGAACCCTACGGAAAAATAATAGTACTACATGGGTTAACAGAAAACTGTTGGGAAACTGAAGAAGAACTATTCGACCGTGTCACGAACATTTTCTATGACATACTAAATGTAGATATATCTGGCTATATGGAAATGGTATCTCGCATTGGAAGAAGAGTGTCAAATAGACCAGTGAAAATAGAACTATTGAGCAGACGCATGTCGCAATTCATAATACAAAATGCCCAATATTTTAGGAATATAGGATTGACGGTCACGGAATATCTGGATAGGCAAGCACTTAATGAACGAAAAGCAATGAAAACAGCATTACGAACTGCAAGAAAGCTCGGAAAACATGCAATAATAATGAATAATGAACTTGTTATTGATGGGAAAGTCACAAGCACAACGAAAATACTAAATGAAAACCTACCACAGCTTGACGAGAGCACAAAACCCAATTCCTATCAAAATTCGCAACAAATACCCCCTATTTTAACAAAAACCACGATTGGCAACAGGCAAACTAAACACCAAGCTTCGCATACAAATTCCTTTCATTCCTTTCGTTACTAATCTACATATATTATTTCAAAATATGCGTAGTATTTTAAGCAAAACTGATTTGCTGGAAGCGCTATTGGAAGAAAATTCAAACTTAAATGTGGTATGTGTTTCTGAGTCCTGGCTCAGGAAAGAGAGAACTACATTGATTCAAGTAAATGGTTTCATCTTAGCGTCATCATTTTGCAGGCAAACTCAAGGAGGAGGGGGTACTTGCATACTAATAAAAGAAAACGTGAACTTCATAGAACGAACTGATATAGTCAATTTATCTATCGAGTCAATAATTGAAACATGCGCAATTGAAATATCTGCATATAATTTAATAATAATTGTTATATACTGGCCGAATAGTAGTAGAGCAATCGAAACCTTTTACACCCGTTTGGAGGAAATACTCTCATTAATAATGATAAAGGACAAAAATAAATCTGTCATACTGGGGGGAGATTTAAATGTTGATTTCCTAACAAATAATAAACAAATGCGAACTTTATCCAATCTAATGTTATCATATAACTTTAAACAAAATATTCAGGAACCAACTCGAATTACAAGCACTACCGCAACATGTCTAGATGTAATATTTACAAACTTTAATACCAATTTCACAATGAAAGTCAATGATTATGGATTTTCTGACCATAGTGGAGTTTTAGTTACTATACCAACACCAACCAGAATGTGTTACGCACATCTTCTGAAAGAACAACGATTATTTACTGACAAAAATATTCACAAATTCATGTCGGAATTAAAAAACATAAACTGGTATGAAGTTATAAATCCTAACAAAACTATTAACGAAAATTTTGACCAGTTTAATATTACACTAAAAACACAACTTAATAAAACGATACCAAAGAAATTCTTAAAACTGCAATTAAAAACCAAAAACACATGGCTTACTAAAGGATTACGTGCATCATGTATCAATAAAAGACTACTAAAAAAGCTAATAGTACAAACTGATAATAAAATTCTACATAACCACTATAAAAATTATGAAAAGTTACTCAAGAAAGCTATAACTAAGTCAAAAAAACTACACAACATACAAAGAATGAATAACTCCAGTAATAAAATTAAAACCATGTGGCAGGTAATAAATGAAGAAACTGATAAAAAATACTTTAAAAAAATTCAAAATAATATCACATTAAAAATAGGAAATAGCCTTGTAAGCGAACCCTCTGACGTTGCATGTACATTTAATAAATTCTTTTCTTCCATTGGAAGCGCCGAAATTAACACAACTCCAATAAAAGGATCACTTAATAATAATAATATATCGAATACTTTTTATTTATCGCCTGTAGATCCCGATGAAGTATACAAAATAATAAAATCTTTAAAAAATAAAAAGAGCTATGGAATAGATGAATTACCCCCATCACTAATAAGAAAATGCGGTGATGTACTGACCTTACCTTACACATTGCTTATCAACCAATCGTTCGAAGAGGGCACCTTCCCAGATGCATTAAAAATAGCAGTCATAAAACCGATCCACAAAAAAGGAGATAGGCTCGACATAGGTAATTACCGCCCTATTGCCCTATTACCTACTTCTGCAAAAATATTTGAAACAATAATGTCTAAAAAGCTCTATTCCTTTTGTGAAAAATACAAAATTTTTGAAGATTCTCAGAATGGATTCAGGAAAAATCGTTCTACAATATTAGCAATATATAAATATACCCAAAACATTTTTAATTATATTAATTGCAAAACATACGCAATCGGACTCCTGCTAGACATGAGCAAGGCATATGATAGGGTGGATTATAATATTCTACTGGAAAAGCTGTATAGCTGTGGTATAAGAAGTACTCCACACAAGTGGTTTGCATCATACTTGCAAAATCGTATACAATATGTGGAAATCGAAAATACAAACCTACAAACAGGTATAAAGCAAAACTTTAAATCTAATAAAATATATATGAAAAACTCTATCCCTCAAGGTAGTGTACTCGGCTGTTTACTGTTTCTACTATATATTAATGATCTTCCAAAAATAATAAACGACCAATGTATTCTTTTCGCCGACGACATATCAGTTGTTTTTCCGTGTTCTAATGTACTCGACGTATATAAAAATCTGGATTCGACTTTAAAAAACATAGTAATTTGGCTAAAGGAACATAACTTAAAATTAAATATAAATAAAACAAAATTAATACAGTTCAAACCACACCAGAAAACTGCTTTGCAGATAGACTATAAATTTAATAATTCTATAATTGAATCAGTAGACTCTGCTACTTTACTAGGTATTGAGATGGATACTAACTTAGACTGGAAACCACATATACAAAAGCTGGCCAGTAGATTGTCTAAATTTACCTATGCCTTGTTCCACTTGAAGAAAACAACAGATTTTAAAACGGCCTTAAGTACATACTACGCGTACGCATTTTCATGGCTCCAATACGGCATAATATTGTGGGGAAGCAGCACAAATGTAAAAGACATTTTTATAATTCAAAAAAGATGCATTAGAATCCTGGCTAACATTGATCAAATGGACTCATGTCGACCCCATTTCATAAAACACAATTTATTAACCCTCACTTCAATTTATATACTTGAGTCATGTAAATTTGTACGTAAGAATATAGGTTTGTATTCTCCAATACCAGGAATTAAACGCAATGACAGAAATAAATACAAATTAAAAGTACCCTTTTCAAAATTGCAATTATTTACTAACAGCCCTCATTGTATGTTGATAAAAATTTATAATAAAATCCCAAATAAAATCAAAAGTAACGAAAAATACATAACGTTTATTAAACATCTAAAACAAATGTTAATTAAAAAATGCTACTATTCTATAGAGGAATTTTTTTCAGACAAATTCGAGTAGCTATTCGTATTCGTTTTAATATTATAATAAAATTTCGTTTAAAATAGAATATATTCGTTATATGATTGTAGATGCTATGCTATTACCTCGTTTGTGTATTTTAGATTACATAAGCTCTATGTTGCAATTTTATAACTATATGTCTAGAGTTAAATTTATGTTTTAATTCCATTATTATTTGAATTGTATAGGTAGAAAATAAATATAAAATTATAGTTATTACAATGTAAATACATATAATAATATAAATGTGGTATGTGAATGTGTGAAAGTGAGTAGGTAATATTATATTAAGTTCCTCTCTCAAATTGTTAAATCTTGCAGTGCCCTAACGGGGTCCATATGAACACATGTATTTAAGTTAAGACCTTTTCTAACATATGGTGGCAATGAATAAATGAATATGAATATGAATATGAATAAGAAATTAAATTAAAATACATGAAAAATAAAACACTAACCTGATGGTCAACAGCTTGAGTTCGTTTCCACTCTGCATCCGATTCGTATTCATTTCTAATCCGAGACTATTTAAATCTAGAAAACTCGGACCCACTTCGGATGTCGCTTGTGCACTAAGACCGATTCTACTCGCTCGAAACGCCCTAATAATAAAAATTCGTCATGTAAAAAAGAACTACGAAGTTTAACCAAACATATTGTTCCCGCATGTCATCAGGAATTTCACGTACAATTATTAGAAAATCACTAGACCCATCACAACACGGAGGTGCTGGAGGTATTCAAAAAGCTATTTTCAATTAAAATTTGCCCTCAACAGCTTTGACAGACATTTCATTAACCTCGTTCCATTCACTCACGTTGTTTCCGATAGGCCTGGCACGTTACAGGTGATATTGATTATCTTAAAGAGAAAATATAATAAATATTGTTTGTTTCTCTCACAATGTACCTACACGAGGTAATGCAACAGCAGGATTCTTCTATATAAGTCGCTTCCTATTTTCAAGTACTGACATGGTCCTAGTCTGCGTAGTGTATATATTTATTAGTAAGTTAAAATTTATTTAGGTATATTTATAAATACAAATATATAACAATAATAGTAACTACACATAGCCCCACCCCGCACTAGGGAAACCCTGTATCGCGGATGCCATGGACACACCAATAGACAACCACGAGATAAATACATAAATGTAGGCCATACAAATATTTTTCCTGACACGGGAATCGAACCCAGGACCTGTGCGTGGCAGACCAGCATGGTAATCGTTCGGCCATGAAGGCAGTTAAATTCATACAGACATTGTGCTGTCATTAAGAATTTACAAAACATTGTATGGATTATCAGTATTTAACTGTCTCTGTGGCTGAATGGTTACCATGCCGGACTGCCACGCAGAGGTCCCAGGTTCGATTCACGGGCCGAGAGAAATATTTGTAAGGCCTACATTATTTCTCCTGTAAGTTTGTGTGTGATTTGTGGATGTCTATGTGTGTGTCCATGGCACCCGCAACACGGGGTTACCCTAGTGCGGGGCAATGTTCAGTATGTGCGTTATTATTAATATAGTATTATTGTCTGAAGGCTATCTGTCTCTTTACTTTCAAACTATACTAACCTGTTTTATGAAAGTCAAAGATTTAGTTATTTATTCACTTTACAAGCAATACCATGGTCGTGTATAGGCAAAGTATTACAAAACAAGTTAACATCAACAACAACCCAAATGTGCTTGTGTGTGTGCGTGTGTATGTGTGATTAAGACTGCGCCTATGCAGCGACATGTAACTGCGAAATAATTGCGTTCGTCGCTGTATCATTATTAATTAAGCTTTGGTTATGAAATTATGCATAAAATATTTAAGGATTCACTCTTTAAATCACACTCTTTACAAACACGATTACTTGTACTTTCCTCGATAGAAAAGAATTCTTAAGTTATGAAACTATTTTTCCGGATTCAAATCGCTTGTATTTGTTTTTTCAAATAAACCTATTTAAATCCGGAAAAATAGATTTATTTCCTATGTATAACAATCGCGAAAACCTAAGAACTCGATATTCTTAACTTATCTTTAAAAACCAAAATAAACCTAAGGATAACTTAAGTAACGCCGTAGTGACTACGGCGTGAATACTTCACGGAAGAATATTCAAGTATTCAAAGTGTGTATTTGTTTTAATGGTACAAAGGAAGCCAGATCCACCACGCTTCCCTCTGTCCACTTTAGTCCTGCTTCGGCCGTCAGACGTGGAGATTGTGTCGCTTGGACTTACACACGGCTATAGAAACGTATACCACTCGCATGCATAGAATGGAACGCATAGAATACCTAAAATCAATTAGCGCCATACGCTCGGTGCCCTCTTAAGTAACGGCAAGTAGTAGAGCTCCTTTTGAAAGTTCGTCTGGGGAAATACTGCCACCTTATCAGTTTCTGCCGTCAAACAGTAATGTGAGCATTACTGCGTTCCAGTTTTGAATGGTAAGAGTGCTGGTGAAATTGCAGGCAAATGGGACTTGTCAACTTATGTCTTAAGGTGACGGGCACAGTGGCAGTACCCTTCAAATCTCTCTGCAACTGCTATGAACAGGCGTGTCACTTACCATCAGGCGCACGACTTGTTCGTCCCGTCACTTGGTATCATAAAAAGAAGTGTAATTTTTGCGTAATTACTTTTGGCTGTGGAGAAGGTATAAGCTACATTAATTACGCGTTCATATCCAAGTAATTTTTAAAAAACTTATTAAGTTTGTCAATTTTCTAGGCAGTTACTGATTTTGTTAAATCCTGTAGCCTACAGAAGAACATCAATCACATAAAATACTTCAAATACAACAACAAAATTGTGTAGATAAATACATGTATGTACTTAATATACTGGACTGATTTACCCTCTATGTCACCTCGTGATTACAGAAGATGCGGCCAATATTCATACATGTTTTGAGCAAGTAATTGATTCTGATCCTATTTTTTAAGACTTAAAAATATTTTGTAAATACGAGTACTTAATTACATGTGTATCTGTAGGGCTAGCACGATAAGGCGCGATTTGTGCGAGCGCGAGATACTGCTATCCTCGCATAGAAATCACGCGCTCTATGTCGCTCTATGTCCTAGCCCTATTGGTTGTATTATAAAATAAACGAGTATTTATGAGCAACATCAGATGGCGTCTTTTGTAATCAGATTTATTATAATTTACCTACACAGACGCTGACTGACAGGTGGCGGATTTGGGCCCCTTTGTTTACCCGATTATGTCAGTTGAAGTCAACAACTTGACCAGACGTCTAAAGCCTGAATGTTGCCAGTTCTATTTATTGTGTACAATAAGAGCGTTTAATCTATTGTATATTGTGATTAAAGTGAATTAGAAAAACTTTTTTTTTAAACTGATTGAAGTCTTTCTTTTCGCATAATTTTCGAGGAAATTCCGGACGGTTACAAACAAAAACTTTTATTTAAAAAAAATCTCTCAAACGATGTTCTTGTCACATCAAATATTTTACTTATGGTAAAAGTATCCTGTATTTGGTATTTATGTACGATATTTCACCAAAGAAGAGATGAGGATAATGCAAAATGTTTACTTTGTAAAATACAGTTACATTTAAATATCCAATATCGAACTAAAATACAGGTATCGTTTCGTTAAAAAATCACACTGTATTTTTCTACATTGCTTCATAAATTGAAAGAATAAATATTTTATCAACTTCCATACCCTCCTTGAGACCAAATGTTAATATTTGCTTGGAATTCATTTACATAAATAATTCACATGGACTTCCTAATTTGGCAGTCAAATATAACTAACTCTAAATATATGGGTATTATCAAATCACATTTAATGATTTTTATTTTATTTTATAATCTTAGGTAAACGAACGGCTGCGGGTAGATATGAATGGTCAATTACAAGTTTCCACAGATAAATTGACGGTTAAAGTTTTCATTTGATCTGTACAAACACTCGGAAGAAAAAATCAAAAAGAGAAATTGTAATTTTAAAATTTATGGAATGTCACGATGTTTGACTGGGTGCTGGTGAAATTACATGTACATGGGACTCATCAACTTATGTCTCAGGGTGACAAGCGCAGTGGCAGTGCGCTTCAGAAGTTTGCGATTTAAAGAGCTGAGTGGTACTACAACTGTTATGGACAGGCGTATAGCTAACTATCAGGCGCACGACTTGTTCGTCCCGTCACTTGATATTACAAAAAAAAAACGGAAAACAATAATACTGACATTACTGCTTGGCAGCAGAAATAGGTAAGGTGGCAGTACTTTCCTGAACGAACTCTTTCACAAGGAGGTCTACTGCTATTATACTCTGCCTGATGTGTCTACTCTAGTACCAGAGCAACCTCTGGTACTCATAGTACAGGGAATTGCCTAGTTTGAAACTAGGCAATTGGTGTGGTTGTCTGACACTACTACATATTATTACATATGTACGCACTTATACCAAACAGAAAGGCACCAAACAATTTCACAATAGTTTAAGTAGTTATAACGCAGGCCAATTATACTTTCCAATGAAACTTTTATTTTGCCAACACATGGGTACGTTAATATAACCAATTGTAGAGAAATTGCTAGATAAAAAATTTAATAATATTGTTGGGATTCTTCCGGAGTCAACTGTCCAATGAATCTATATCTTCCTATAATATGACTAACATTTTCGATCGCCCTTTATCATTCAGTGTTGCCACTACATTGGCTTCGTGAAATATAGCCGCTTACGCTATCTCGGTAGCGCAGGTGACACCAACAGTCAATGCATAACATTGAAACGTTATAACGTTATGAACGGGTTAAAACCAATAGCCGTTGAGCTCTTAAAATGAGGTGTATAAGTAAGGTTCAAAGAACGAAAACGCTCACAACGCGTTGAGCACTTTTTAGAATGTCCAATAAGATCACAACACGAAATTATCGACGACGTGTCGACGGTGTAACACCTATAACGCCTTCTTCTTCTTAGAGTGCCGCTTCTCTACAAAGTTCGTCAATTGTCATGGCTGTTCTCATTTTTGAAGCTACGCACGAAAGAAGAAACGTGTCCTAAGATTGAACAGGTCTCTCAGATTCTCCAACCGCGAGGTTTTCGTTCTGCCAGGACCAGGCTTTCCTCGAAGTTTCCCTTGCATTATTAGTTGAAGAATTCGGTATCCATAGTCCCTCATTATGTGGCCAAAACACCGCAGCTTGCCTTCGTGTACAATTTCCAACTTTTTCCCCATTCCTTCATTCCATCCAGTATTTGCAAAAACTCAATATAGTTTTTCGCGATCACCTGCTTACCAAAATGCGACTTCGATAAAGAATAAGGACACCGTTGGTGTTGTGTGTGGCGGTATTTTGAACAATATAGTGAGGTTGAAGATCCCATCGCCAAAATGGCGATGTAATACCGCATCACCGGTATCCACGACCAGTGCGACCTGGCCGAAACGTCGGGAAAATAGGTAGGTGTGAAAATACCTATTAATGTTTATACGTGTTTATTCCCGTTTTCAAATGCTCAGAATAATTCAACGCGAATGTTGAAAAGTGCATTTTTCCCCCCAATATTGGTGACCCTTTGGACCCAAGATATACTAAGCATATGTCTATTCAGCCGCATAATAAAGGGCTCTAGTTTTAACGTCATCACTCTATTAAACGTCCTTATAAACGGCCAATACGCGTCCATTGAGATATTTGTATAGATCGTTAACTAGCTACTTTCTAGCAGAATCCACAACGCGGCTCTTTGACTGTTACACGCATTTCCTATAACTCCAAACGTGACTGCCAGTGGTCAATACTAGCGACGGGGTGCATAGAGAGTAGAATCACAAAGGCACCATTCATATATTCGCAGCGCTACAGGCACCAGTGTGCCTTATTGGGAGCACCTTGCCTCACACGGTGCACTCTAATTATGAGCCTGTATTTCCATCATAATAATAATAATAATTTTAGTAGCTATTACCTATTTGTTCACCTAATACTCCTATTACCGCGTTCTGAATTTAAAGGTTAAGGGCGCTGGTGAAATTACAGGCACATGGGACTTACTAACTTATGTCTCAGGGTGACGGGCGCAGTGGCAGTGCCCCCTCAGCTCTTTGCATTTAAAACTCTGAGTGGCATTGCAACTGCTGTGGACAGGCGTGTCGCTTACCGCCGGGCGCACGACTGGTTCGTCGAGTCACTTAGTATTATAAACAAAGAAATGTAATGTCAATAAATCCACCAAGCCGGTAGTCAGTTGTTGATATCACAGTTTTAGTCACGTAGCAAACATTAATTTAAAGTTAGAGACAAAAATTAATCTCTTATAACGTCGAAAATGAAACTGTTTTTTCGGATTTTAATTGCGAATACTTGCTTTTTCAAACAAACCAACTTTCACAGTTCTTTTTACGTCACGTAAAAGGCCTGAAACGCTGGTTTGTTAAAAAACAAACATACGCGATTTAGATTTTAAAAAAATAGATTCAATTCCAATATGTAACAATCGGGAAAACCTAAAAACTCAATTTTTTATAACAGCTAAAAATATTTTAAACCACATTTCGAACTCTACATAACTCGTGAATTGTGCAAGCCGGCATTCACTTGGCCTTTTTTCACCCTCTCGCACCACACTCGTCTATTAACAAAGGAGGCCCGTACGAGGCCGATGACCCCCTCAGCTGTCCCGCTGTCCAGTCACGTTTGTTAAACAAACAGATACGCCCTTTGAAATGTACATTTTAGCGAAACAAATCTAGTCCTGTCAATAAAACTATTAATTACACGTTATACATAGACTGGCAAGTCAACATTTATTATATTTGTTTGTCTCTTATTGTACACATTACAATCAATAACATATACAATGCAGTCTCGTTGCAAATCGCTAAAAAAAGAAGCAAATGTCCTGTCGTCGGTTTCCAGTACTCAGTACAGTATTTCGTATTTAATTTATTTATTAGATTCGTCAACATAAATACAATATTAAACATGAACAAAAAAATAGCACCGCAGAATTTACTCTAGTGTAAACCCAATAATAGGCAAATACAGCATGCATATATAATAATAACGCACACACTCTACATAGCCCCGCATTAGGGAAACCCTGTATCACGGGTACCATGGACACACACATAGATAACCACAAATGACATCCAAACTCGCGAGAGAAATATGTTGGCCATACCAATTTTTCTCCCGGCCCGGGAATCGAACTCGGGACCTCTGCGAGGTAGTCCAACATGATAACCGTTCGGCCACCGTTAGGCAGTTTATTATTCGAGTATAAACTCGATAATAGGCAACATGCACGTATAAACTGTCAAAATACATATAACAGTTGAAATCACCGGAAGAAATGATTCTACTTTACGAAATGTTTTTATATTCGACTTATTTTTTATTAAATTAATATAGTATATAAAGTAGCAGTAGACCTCCTTGTGGAAGAGTTCGTCACAGGAACTGCTGCCACTACATTAAAAAAGACGCACAAAGACCATACATCAGTTACTTTCATCAGTATTCAAGACATGAAATAGTGCTATTTTGAAAACAGGAAGCTACACATGTGTTAAAATACCCTAAGAATATAAAGAAATACAATCTCTACGTAGTAACACAACTTCATCAAGTATGTGTAAAGGTAATATATAAATAACCAACCAAATAACCAACTCTAAGTCTTATATTGTGATGTGGATTAAACGTACGTAACAACAGGCTTAACATGAGCACAAAGCCTAAAATATATAGCCTCCAAACTGTCAATTTTCCTCTAACAATGACGATGGGCATGATAGGCTCAGTTTACATTGCTGCGGAACCGACTGTAAAACGTATATTTGTGACTATCGCATAATGAACAAGATACGAGCCAAAAAAATAGAGAGAATTTTCGGAGAATTTTGCAGTTTCGAAATTTCTCGCAGCTACCGAATCGTATCTAGTTTATACGTTACACAATCGACATAAAGTTTATTATGCGATGTATAATTTCGTTACAAGACTCCGCGTCCATTCCGTTCTGCGTCAATGTAAATTGAACCTTATTTCTACGTGAACGAGGAAAGCAATCGCGTATAGTAGCGCCATAGCTATTATATGAGAGAAAAATTTTAGTGGCACCGGAGTTCCATATGAAAAAGTTCCTCCAGGAAAGTACTGCCACCTTACCTATTTCTGCCGCCAAGAATAATGCGCGCATTAGGTACTGCGTTTCGGTTGTAAAGGGTAAGGTTGCTGGTGAAAAAACAGGCACATGGACCTTTTCAACTTACGTCTCAGGGTTATTTAAAGCAGCCATGCAACGGAAGTGTCGCAACAAAAACAGATTTTAAAAGTAAATCTTAGCAGAAACGGAAACGTGAAAAAAGCAAAAAATTTAGATAAGTTGGTAACTTAAATTTCTTCAACCGGAAATCGAACGGCATTCCTTATAACCCAGATTGATGTCTAAGTTAGACATCGAGTCTGAGTCATTCATCAAACTGAAAGCATTTATTTACTACTGCCATCACTTCTTTTGTTACACAGGAAATAAAATATACTAGATATTTTTCGTAGTAGTAGAGCTACTTGTGAAAGAGTTCGTTCAGAGAATAGAATAGAATAGAAAAAAATTTATCACACATGTTAATTTAGAAAAAATTAATAAAAATAATAATAAAATTAAAGTTAAAATTATTAAATTACGAGTTAAAATGACGTAGAAAATAAAATAACATTAAAACGAAATATAAACAGTAAAAAAGAAATAAAATTAATACAAAAAGCAATGTGTTGCTACCATGAAAACGCTGCAACTCTGCGTAATACCAGTCCGGAGACTGATGCTTATCTGTAGTCGCATCCTCATACATTCCGGCGTCGAACCGGGAAATAGCAGTTTAGTAGCAGTAGAGCCCCTTGTGAAAGAGTTCGTCCAGAGTAAGAGTGCTGGTGAAATCACAGGCACATGGGACTTATCAACATATGTCTCAGGGTGTCGGGCGTAGTAGCAGTGCCCCTCAGATCTGTGCGGTTTAAAGCCCTAAGTAGCACTGCAATTGTTATAGACAAGCGTGAGCTTACCATCAGGCGCACGACTTGTTCGTCCCGTCACTTGATGTTATAAAAAAAAATGCTGTCACATTACCTATTTCTACCGCCAAGCGGTAATGTGAGAATAACTGCATTTCGGTTTTGACGGATAAGGATGCTGGTGAAATTAAAGACACATGAGACTTGTCAACTTATATCTCAAGATGGCGGGCGCAGTGTCGCAAATCTCTCTGAGTGACACTGCAACTGCTATGGACCGGTGCGTGTCGCTTACATTCTGCCACACGACTTGTTCATCCCGTCGCTTGTAACAAAAAAAAATCTCAAAAATTTCGTTCTATATGTACGCGTAAACGATTTAAAAAAGATAAAGCCGAGTACTCATTAGCGAGCTGTAACTGTAACGTGACACATACAGTAACGAGGTTCTAATGTGTTCGCTTGAAACAGTCTTCAATCAGAGGGCTCACTGTGAACCGCACGCGTTTCGCTCGCGGCCAGCACGCGAACCACGTACACATTATGATTTTTGGTAACAAAACATGCAACGGTTACAGCTCGCTAGTAAATACCCAGCTTTATACAGAAAAATAATCAGAAGAAGACTGTGAAGTACTTACATGACAAGCTGATCATAATATAGTGTGGCACGAAAAAGACTAGTGGTACCAAAGGGAATTCAATTCTTATGGTGAAACAGGGGACTTGTCAACTTATGTCTGTCGTAGAGTGCCCCTCAGATCTTTGCGGTTTAAAGCTCTGAGTGGCACTGCCATTGTTATGAACAGGCGTGAGCTTACCATCAGGCGCATCATTTGATGTCCCGTCATTTAATGTTGAAAAAAATCCCTGTCTGTGTTTCCGAGCACATACGACCTGAATATCTTTCAGATGTGATTGAATAAGCATCTTCGGGGTAAGCTCGCAGACGCCTTTTTTTCCTGGACTAGGTAATGGTCAAAAGTAAGTAAGTCCATTCAATACAGAAAAAAATGAACTATGCGAGTTTCCTACTCGCATGTTTGGGTGAACAAAGCCAAGAGGTTTTAGAAATGTTTTATGAAATCAAATAAATCAAATACACAAAACATAATTACAAATACAGAAATAATAACAAAGATAATAATAGATAACGTCGCAGGGTATGTACTGAATGCAAGTTTAATTTGAGCCAACTGTATTTAGCTGCAGCGCGATATTCTATACACAAAACATTCATGAACATGAATTTACAATGAAATGGTGATATCTGAAGATCCTCTGCTATTCTACAGTTATTTATTAGAGAATATAATATTATTGTTTATAGTTGGCACACACGAATGTACCCCGTATATTTGTTATGTAGTAGATAACTACGCTACACACACCGGACATATAACGGAACAGTCCCATATCATTCTACATAAGTTTTGTTTATAGTGCCCATCCCTATCAACCTCTTGGTTATACGGGAAGGGCTCTATGACCTGTGCGCGCACAGGAACCTTGTAATATTGATTTCCATAACACAAGTGCTTTAACTACTTACTTTGGGATCAAAGCAACGTATGTGATGTTGTCTAATATTTATTTATATTTAAATAAATAAGAATTAGACATAAAGTATCATTTAAATTACAGACCTAGTACAGACTTACTCCACGTTTCGATCGGAAAAATCAAAATGTTTTTTTTATTATTTTGTGATAAAACAGAAAAGGCTGTAAATTTAAAAATTGTTTTTGAACTAAAGTTCATTAAATTTACAAGAACGAGAAATCAACTTCGAACCATTCGACAAACCTCTATCAGCAGAAAAAAATTACAGTCGACTAATTCTTCATTTTCAAATTAGATTTAAAACAAAAACGTAAAATAATCTCAGCACAGAGTACTAAAAAAACCGACCTCAAAAGTACGTGGAATTACATATAATTACCAAGTTTTATTGAAATCGGTTACCGGAAAATGCGCAAACCCGGATTCATCCCCTAATTCGCTACTATACACAGGACTTGACACAGGAGATAATAAAAATCGGTTTGCACTACTCAAAGTATATTGAGAGAGAAAAACGCCTTGAATTGGATAATAGCCAAATCAACCATTAAAATAATTGCTCCTTAAAATTAAATTTAGGCGCTATTTATAAAAATGAATCTTCATGCGTGAATAACCACCCTTAGAGGTAGATGATTTTCTTCAAAATTAAATGGGACCTAAAACAAAAAAACAATCACGAAAATCTGTTCACAAATACCGGAGTTATCGCGTAACATACAAATATACAAAAAAAACATACAGTCGAATTGAGAACCTCCTCCTTTTTTGAAGTCGGAACTGGCCAGACTTTTGAAAATACACTGCATTATTTCAGGAATTCTACTAGTGTTCCGCTAAATGTGCCGGCGTGTGTATTTAATTTATTATTTTGTCGTTTCTCCCGTCTCGGATAAAATAATACGACAAATAAGATACTCGTGCCAGAACGGGTAAGTTTCTTCGTGTAAAGCCTGCTACAGGAATAGAAGATTTGGGGTGTTGTATTCCACGTCTGCAATAGAAAACGAATGCAATAGAAAAATAAAAAATAATTTGCTGTACGTTTAGTATCAAACTAAACAGATAACAACAGCAATGTTGTGCCGCTGAACGATTGTATAAGGTTTTGAAGTAACTAAGTGTAAAGTTTGCACTCTAAATTGTAAACGACCAAAAAGTACCTCGTATTCTAGATTCATGAAAAGTCATTAATGTCCACTTGCACTGAAGTGGCAGTGCCCTTAAGATCTTTGCGACTCAAAGCTCTTAGTGGTACTGCAAGTGGTAATGCGTGTCGCTTACCACCAGGCGCACCACTTGTTCGTCCCGTCACTTGGTATTATGAAAACAAAACACTCTTAACACAATGTATTAAGAGTGTCTAAGCATTAGAGCATGCAAGCATTACTTTAATACGGGCCTAAGTTCAGTGCAAGTGGACATAAATCTCTAAATCATAATTACAATGTACAAGCTTCTTACAACGGCTTGACGTCTTTTTATTTTCCCGATATTTCGGAACGATTACACACTTTACAGTCACGGATTGAACGTGGTAAGAATACAGATTTCTGTACAGGTATCAGCGATAATTATTTAGTATCTATGTTTTCAAATCTATATCAAATCTCTATTTATATCAGGTACAGACAGCAGTACATCTAGCTACACATTGACGGATTGTTTCGTTGCACTAGAGGGGATATTCGAACAACATTGCATAACTTCATGTGTATGTATATATATGTAAACACTTCATTGCACAATAAAAAGAAATTACAAATTTTTAAACAAAGAAATAGAAGTTTATTGTACAAAGGCGGGATTTCTTCCAGCTAACCTTTGAATAATTGAATCTGAATTGAAAATGAATGAAGTCGGCAATAAAATCTAATAAATCATGAAATTGAATGCTATATACTCAATGATCAAAGGTTAGTTTGAAGAAGTCCTTTTATGGGATAAGCTCGCTTTGTACAATAACGTTTTATTTCTTTATTAAAAATTTGTTTTGTTGTACAATAAAGTGTTTACATACATACATAATTATAGAATACATTTATTATATCAAATGTACACACGAATACTTAATATTAAGTAAATGATGATACATTAATGCATATAAAATGTGTAATAAAATGAATGTATAAAACAAGACTGCAGATATATAAATATATATAAATATGTGAATTGTAAATAAATATAGTGTAAGCTCTAACATGAGGAGTCTGAATAATCCCAAGATTTGAAAAGGGCACCTCTGAAAACCCGAAGTCACCAAAGGTGACCTGGACTGGGAGAAGGTTCCACATACGAGCAGCATTCAAGGATGTGTTGTTAACTGTACATAAAAATACGCACGTAAAAAGAAAGAAGATTTTCTTAGGTTTTCACGATTGTTATACATTGAAAAAGAAACATTTTTTTCGAATATACCAGTTCCTTTTCCACACTCAACGTGCAGTCAACATTGCAGGTACCAGAGAAAGGAAATTAAAACCACTAACGCTACCTAGAACATCTAGATAGAATACAATTAAGAAAAGTTTGTAACTTAAATTACTCCAACCGGAAATCGAAGTCCAGTCCTCGAACTACGATATGTGACGTAACCTAGATTGCTAAACTTGGACTTAAACTTCTCAATAAAAAAAACTAATTTACACAAAGAATATAGTAACAGATAATAGTGATGGGAGATAAAAAAGATCCATAGCTCAGCACAATGGTGGAGCATTCCTCAACGCCGCTGCTATTCTACCACAACCTGCCATGTTAAAAAAAAAATATGGCCACGAGCATGGCAATGTTTCCCTCTTGGATAGTTACTACGTTTTACTTCGCCTGTTATCTATGTACACATATTCTATTAAGAATAATAAATTTTGCATAAAATAATTATTAATAATTTTTTTTACTAAAAACTCAAATATATCCCTATTAATAATCACTATTATCACGTACTACTTTGTACACTCATAATTCTATCAAATATAATTTTATGATAAAAAATGCAATTGGAAAAAAGCAAAGAATATATAAAATACTTATTTCTTTTTCACACTCAACGAGCATTCAACGTCGCTTCTGCCAGAGAAAGGAATTATAACCTTTACAGCTACCTAGAACATCTAGCTATGAAACAATTAAGAAAACTTTGAACTTAAATTACTCCAATCGATCGCTTACCACCGGGCGCGATGACTTGGTATCATACAAAAAAAAATTGCATTTATTTGTTTTTTCAAACAAAAACAGACTAAAATCAATTTTTTAACAACAATTTTTTTCTGGAATGCCACCACCCTTTCAGAAATATATCTTTAGTAGCAGTAGAGCTCCAGTGTTCGTGCGGGGAAGGACTGTCACCGATTTTGGTGAAATTTGATGAAAATTTAATTATAATGTGCCAGGTCACGACACCAATGACCTGCTCTCTAAAGACAATCTAAAAATTTCCCTATACTATAAGTATTAGACCAGAACTAATTTAGAAAAGATCATTTCCCATATTGATTCGGGAATCGAAATGGGGACTTCCTTATCCAGCGTCCATAGTGCAAACCGTTGGTCCACTGAGGCCGTCAAATAAACACAAAACTATTATAATATACATCTGATAGATTATTCAAAAAATTATGTTATATTATTGAATTTACTACGTAATGAGTTGACATTGTTAAACTTATTACCCGACTGCGGGAGGTTTAAGTTTTTCAAATGTATGTATGTATGTCTATTTCTTTTTCACGCTGTACAGCCTAAATGGCTTCATGGATTACATACGCGGTGTCGTTAGATTCGTCTAGATTGTGGGAGTGAATATTTTTTTTATCTTTCCAGCTAAATATTTTTGCAGTCGGGTTTTTTTAAAATAATTTCTAGACTTGTTTAATCATTTAATGAATATAGAGAATATAATTTGATTGGATGAATAATAATATAAGTATATGTAATACAATAAAAGTGTTCGTGACGTTTTATTCATGTCACGGTGCATCACGTCTAAAGAAATTCTGATGATAACAATTTTTGTGTCTTTTGAGAAATCTAGGAACATTACAATCAATCTCAAACTTGCAAACTCATATTTCGCCAGTAATACATGAAGACGTGTACCGTAAACTTAAAGTAATCCATCAGAGGCGAGATAGGAGAAGCAACTTACTAGACAGTGGGGTAAGCTGAAGGGGGGACACTCAACAAGTCGCCTCGACTGCGAGTTACACAACATTTATTGAATTTCACGCCTCAGTCTATCTACAGAGTCCGTGTCTGGAATTCGATATCAGGTTTCGCAAGCTTAAGGTTTAAAATGTAATAATTATATAACATTTTTACACTCTCCAGGGAAGTGGGAAGTACTATTTGGTTTGGATATTTTTTATGACGCCTGGTGACGGGACAAACAAGACATGCACCCGATTGTAAGCGACATATCTGTCCGTAACAGTTGCAGTGCAGATCTGAGAGGCTATGCCACTGCGCCCGTTACCCTGAGACATAAGTTGACAAGTCTCATAATTTAACCAGCACCCTTTCCTGATTCGTATCAGTTCCCAATCCAAAAAATGACAGTCCGAAATGTCACAGGGATCATTTGTCTAGGTGTACAAGCGATATTCATATTTTCTCGGGTTCGAATTGGACTTAGTGCACAAGCCACATCCGAAGTGGGTCAGACTTTTCTAGATTTGTACAGTCTCGGATTGGGAACAAATACGAATCGGATGCAGCGTGCAAACACGCTTACCCTTCAAAATCGGAACGTTGTAATGCTCACATTACTGCTTGGTGACAGAACCAGGTAAGGTGGCAGTACTTCCCTGGACGACCTCTTTCACAAGGAGCTCTAGTGCTACTATGATATTGGTAATGATTTCCTCCTTCCAACAGAACACAAAATGAAAATGTATTAATAAGAATACTTTTTCTATAACATTACAACCCGGGAGACCACAGCACGTGTAATGAAGGACCGACCAGATGTAGTGACGATCTGCGAAAGGCTGCTGGCAGCAGATGGATGCGACAAACTGAGGACCGGATGAAATGGTGCGAAACCTTGGGAGAAACCTATGTCCAGCAGTGGAATACAATAAGGTTAACAGGTAACTGTTGCTGCTGTTATGGTTCTGTGTCAATGTCCACGCTCTACTTATTTCTACCACAAAGGAGCACTGTTGTGTTGTGTCTCAAATTCTCGGTAGTTAGGTAAGGGCAGGCATAATTATAGGCAAAGGAGAATTAAGATTATATATGCCTCATAGCCGTCAACGCATGTGGGATGTTACGTATTTTTCATCTACAGACGGCGATTAGCAAAATTTTATATTACAAGTTAAATAAAAAAGCTTTTCACGGACAGCTTCTTTTTTCTTTTTTTTAAAGTATCAAGTGACGGAAAAACAAGTCGTGCGCCCGGCGGTAAGCGACACGCCTGTCCACAGAGTTGCAGTGCCACTCAGAGTTTTAAATGCAAAGACCTGAGGGGGCACTGCCACTGCGCCCTTCACCCTGAGACATAAGGTAACAAGTCCCATGTGCCATAATTTCACCAGCACCCCTTACCCTTCAAAACCGGAACACAATAATGCTGATATTACTGCTTGGCGGCAGAAATCGATAAGGTGGCAGTACTTTCTTGGACGAATTCTTTCACTAGAAGCTCTACTGCTACTTTAAACTTTAATCTGTTACTTAAAAGTTGGCGTACGCTAAGCGGAGTTTACACATCTGTTGAAGCAAGTTTAAAACTGAAAATCAGCAATTCTTTATTTCCGTAACACTTATTAAAAAAAAACTTGGTTTCCCCTGTGTCTCAGATGCCACGAACACACACATAGACTACCACAAATTACACCCAAACTCACGGGACAAATAACTGTAGGCCATACAAATATTTCTCCCGGCCCGGGAACTATATAATACTGACTGTATGCGAACTACAACATCGTAATAATAAAGAAGTTACAGTATTGTTAAATCATTTTACTCATTCTAATATTTGAAATTGAAATCTAACCGTAGATTGAAGCTACTCCTAAAAATCTACCCTCCATTATTTTTATACTTAATTAACAAAATCCAATTATTTAAAAAAATCGAGTCTAAAAAAATCTTTCAATCAATCAGGAAGGATCTCTTCAGTAGATTTTTTTATAAAATAACATACTTCATAGACATATGTACATATATTTTATTTTTTTCCATCCTCTAAGACATATTTTTACAAAATGTAGGTACGTAATTATAGATTTGTCATTTGTTAAAATCATGTTTATAAATACGGAGCTTTAAAAGAGGGTTAATTAACTAAATACATTACCCATCTTCAAGGTAAACGGAACCATTAAAGGAATTAAATGAAGATCTTTGAACGAAATAGATTTAATTAAATCAAGAATAAATTTAATGAAGAATACAAACAAGAAACTTTAAGGAACTTCGACAAAATATTTGTGTTATTTAACTTTGCAGTAGCAAAGAAACAATGAATCGTAGAAGCAAAATTACATTACACAATTGTCGAAAATTTATATTCCCTTCAAAGTATATCGGAAATAATTTATGTCAGAAAAGGTGTTCGTGATAATGTAAAGAAAGTATAATAATAGTGACGAAATACTTTCATAGCTTAAACATAGATGGCGCTACGTCTAAAAAGTCGTTGAAAACCAAATACAAAAGATCTGACAACAAGCACAGTAAAATTCGTGAGGTCCGTTGGTCGTTTCATAACTTAGTTGACATAGCGTCTGGCACGGTTTGCTAGGAGACGTCACTTCGAATCCGGCCGGATTGAAGAATTATTTCTAAGTGTTCGATCTTTGTATTCATAATTATAACAAACTAGTGGAGTAATTTTCACTATAAAGAAATAATTGAATATCAATGACTTAAAAAAATAATAAAAGTATAGGAAGCATCGAGATCTTAGGTTTTCACGATTGTTACAAATAGGAAATGAAACTATTTTTCCGGATTTAAATTATATAAGTAAATAAAAATTCATATTGTTACAACAAAATAATTTGTAAAACAATGTAGCGTAAATTTGGAATGTTTCTTTGTAAAATTAAAAATAAGGTAACTTTTGTAACTAAAGTGAAAAAGTATGATGGTTTGCATTAATGTTAGAGATAACTGGTTCATGACTGTATTACCTCAGTCAACTGTGACCATGGAACCTGTAAAGAGCCCGAAATGTTTGTTTGTTTGTTTGAAAAAACAAATATACGCGATTTAAATCCGGAAAAATAGTTTCATTTTCTATGTATAGTAGGTAAGTAATTTGACATTTACAGAAAATCAATTTGAATTTCGAGACATTTCGAGAAAGTTTATTATTTATTGGTTGAGCAAAGATTTCGCATTGAAATTTACGGAAAATATAAGATTTCACAGATCTCTGATTCGGTGCGAGACTCGTCCTAATCAATGCATATATAGTAAAATCAAAGATCAGCTGTCTGTTCTTTAATATTTTAAAGTAAAAGTCAGTGCTATCTATTGAAGACACTTGCAATATAGGTGTTACGTACAGCCATTTGTGCAGAGCGAGCTAAAAGTGGCCAACTACAGAGCAAAGTATCTCGGACTGCCGTGGTCGCTCTCTGAAGTCGTCAACATACCCCGGAGGGTGTGTCAGGGTGGACATTCTTGGATGAGCTTGGGTCGCACGAGTAGGCTCCTGTCCTGTAGGCTACCACACGCAAAATAGACACCTTAAGTTGCCAACACCAGCCCGTTACACCAAATGTTTCGGAAGACGTGCTAAAACAAAGATTTTTGTTTGTTTGACTGTGCATTTGTGCCCGCTAATCTCCATTATAACTAAATTCATTTCAATGTATTTTTTATTATCGTTTGTGGTTAAGCTTGAATTAACATACCGTCTGTTTTATATAAATTCTTTAATCAATAAAAAAGATATGTAAATTTTAAATTGCGTCACGTGCGCGCTCGCCGGGAAGCGAGCACAAGCCGGAATGAAGTGCGTGCGCTGACCATACGTGAAAATAGAGTGATAGAAAAATATTAATCATCATAAGATCTACAAAAATATATGCCTATATTTCATTTACATAACATAAAAGAAAAAAAAATGATAATTATATTATCTTTAATTGTCATTATTACATATATCTAATAAGAAATTGAAAATTATAACTAACTATAACAGAGTTTCTGTAAAACGCAATACCAAGCCCTCAAGGTTGTAAGCAGGCAATCAGACTCCATTATTGGCCAAGAAAAGAAGAGTTTTATGACACATCATACAAATTGCATCAGCTTAATACTAAAGTTATGTTAGGAAAAATATTAATATTTTTATGAAAAGTAGTTACAGATATAAGATTAATATACGAGGAACAAAAGTAAACTAGCTGTTCTTAACAGCCGTCTTCATAAAGTCTCAAATGCATTTAAGAGGCAATGTTATGCGCTTCTACAATAAGATTCCAATTGATATTCAAAATTTGCCATTTACGAGGCTTAAAACTATTGTGAAACAAAAACTTTATATTAACTTCTGCGTAGTTGGATGACAAAAATTGGCAGTGACCCGTTTAGCTCTTTCAAGTACTCTCGATCTAAAATATTTAAATGAAATATTGTAATGATAAATGTATTCAAATGTATATTCACAAAGTCAAACCCGTAGGGTTTCTTGCTCATACTTCTCAGGGGAATCTGCCTTACGAATGAGCAGTAGAGTTTAATCAGTATGTCGATTTCAAGTGTGATTTGCTTACCTATGATATAAAGATTATTTGATTTTGACAAAGGTGTGAACACTTTGATAATTTAATGCGAAGCAGAATTACTACTACTCTATCGACATCCATATCACAAGAAATATATATATGCATTCCACACAAACTTTCTTATTACATTGAACAGTTTCCTTTTTATATATTGGTAGGTTACGTAAATGACACGTTTGCGCGTGTGAAACTGCGGTCACAGCTAGTATAATTTAAGAACCTCGACGAAACAAAAGTTATATTCCAATAATTCTAAAATTGTTTGAAGTCTGAAAACTCCGCTGCTTACTGAAATATCTTAAATCTTAAAGTTAAATTGATTCATTTTACACAATTGGATACTGAAAGTGTATTTTATTAAAATTAGCTGCCGAAGCAGTTGAAAATTGTAGCACATAATTAATTCTGTGGAGTTAGGTGTTCAATTTAGAAAGTAAAGATTTAAATATTATTTTCATTAAATTCTGAATTTATTTACCTATTTAATCATTTTATGATTATACTTAGTAATAGTTCTAAAATAAATTGAGAAGTTAGTCGTCTACATTGATCCGGCCCGGAATTGAACCTAAGACTAGGCGACACCATGAAAACCGGTGTGCAAGCCAGGCGACCACGGAATTATCTAATAAATTATAAATTATATTAGGAAATATTTTTACGGAAAAGTAAATAGAAGAGACATCTTTAAATTTTAAAAATATTTAAAAAAATTCAAATGACGAGTAAATAATATGTAAATAGCACGCACCCAAGGCCGTTAAAGTAAATAAAACACTGTTTAATAAATTCATCAAACATAATATCGGTTTTTGTTCAGGAAGTACGTCATACAGACAATTTCCTGGGTGGACCTTTCGAAACTGGAGTTTACTCTTTTTTTCTCAATAACTGCTACTGAAAAAAATATTAATATTAGGTGAAATTTTATAAAAACTTGTGAGTAAAATGTGCTATTGCTAATTCTCTTTCATGGAAATCCAGGAGGTCATACAGAGGACTCCCTATGCGACTACATCTCACTAAAATAACACAAAAAGCCTTTCAAATTGCGTTCTACTAACTTTTCAAAACTTTCTATGTAACCATTTGCCGCTGACCGAAAGAAAATTGAACAGAAAGAACACAATGAATGCTCTAAAAATTTTCTATTCAGGCAGTTTCAAAGGTTAAGCTAGTACTAAGTATATAAGGTATATAGTATCTGTACTATATTATGCTAGACCAGTCGTAAATAATTCGCAAAGGAACATTTTTACAGGCAGAGATTGCGTCCAACTCTTTTAAAGCTCGTAAAGGTGAATAACGGTTGTGCAAAAGTGGGTCTAATATAAATTATGCGAAGGAAACTATTTCATTGCTTTATTATTACCCGGATGCAGTTTTGATTTAATGATTGAATCCAAATCTAGGTTAAGCATGAAACACACAGAGAGCGGGTGAGGGTTGGGCGCGTGTTGGGTCTGGAGCGCGGCGGGTCTAATTCAGTTAAATTTAGGCGCCCGCGCTCAGTGTGTTTTCGTCCATATAAATACACAGATTAGACCCGCCACGCTTCCGACCCGACGCGCACCCGACCCGCACCCGCTCTTTGTGTGTTTCACGCTTTAATATTAGAACTCGTAGAAGCCTCTCATGACCAAAAGCACCACAACACTGGCAGTTATTTCCGCTAAAGAATTAGTTTAGCTATTCGTGGTGCGGTGCACGCTCGGATTCGGACGTGCTCCACTGCACAATAAGAATTATAATAATTCGCGACCCGCGCGGCAATAGCCGCTGCACGTAATTGACTATGGGTTCTCAGCAACTCATAGCCAACGAACTGTTGGCGTTTATACAACACGCCATAGATACCATGGACGAAGTCAGCATCGTGCAGATCTGCAAGTCAAATTTCAAAGAAGAAGAGATTTGCAGTGGCAAGGCGCTGCTTTTCCGGACGTTTGGCAAAGCCGAACAGATGCCGTCTCGTCGGAGAGATGGAGGAGTGAAGAGTCTCCAGGACATCATTACGTTGTTCAAGGGTCTCCTTGTTCGTCGGTCTCGACGCAGACGACGTGCCTGCATTCGTGGCGAAGGAGCTGCATAAGCTGCCCCCTGTCACGTTCGACCACGTCGACGTCACCAGGCTGCTGAAGGACATCACGTCCCTAAAAGCAAGCCTTGCTGAAGTTCAGTGTAAGTTGGAGGCCTCAGACAACACCATCAGTGAGTTGCGTGCCCAAGTTGTATTACTTAGTAGTGCGGCTTCGGTAAGTAGGTCACCTGAGGCCTGCAACGTGAACACTTGTCGCGGGGCGCAAAATGCTTCATTCAGCAGTTTTGAGTCGGCTCACATGCATGTGTCACCGACCTCTGGCGCTGTTGCCGCGCGCGTTTCCCCGCACCCCGCGCCGCCGGAGACGACCCCTTCACGTGATTACGCAGCTGTTGCCGCTGCCCGACCCAGTACTCCACAACCACAACCCAGGCAACCAATGAAGGGAAAACTGAAAAAGAAACTCGTATCTGGAGCTGCGTCGTCAGTACCACCGAGACGAGTTGATCAGTGCGACGAGGACGGCTTTCGGAAGGTGGAAAAGAAAACGAAGAACATCAGCCGAAACCTTAGTGGCACCGCCCTGTCTGGCCCGAATCATTTATTGCGTCCAGCGGTACCGACGACGTTGTTATACGTGTCGCGTCTTCATTACTCCACCAAGTCTGCGGATATTGTGGAGTACATGCGAGTGAAGGCCAACGCAAACCTGAGGGTCGAGCGGTTGGAGTCGCGCCACAATGTGAATTTTAATTCATTTGTGGTGCGAGTACCAACTCAACACCTGTCGACCTTCATGAGAGAAGACTTTTGGCCGAAGGGTATCATATACCGGCGTTTCCGAGGACGGCTACCGGACACCCACGTTGCGTCACACGTCGAAATACATACGTGTAAATATATAGTGTTATATGTATATTATCATGTTATATTGTATTTATGATTAGTCCGTAAGGTATTTATTTAATATTTCTGTTATTGTTTTATTATATTATTGTTATATTATATGTATGTTAGTCTGTAAGGTATGTATCTATGGGTCCTAGTTGCCTGAAATAAATAAATAAATAATAATAATATTCAAAGGGGAAATATTGCCAGGCAGAAGGCTGGCAACATTTCCTCCTTTTCTTTTTTATTTCATTTTAATATATAAGATATTTAAGGATTTTCTCTATAAATCATATACTTTAGAAACACGATTACTTGTAGTTTCCTTCTTAAGAAAAAACCGAAGTTATGCCTGAAAAACAAAATATGAGGGTTTATTTTGTTGTTACGCGGTAAATACTTCACAGAAGGTCTTCGGTTTTTGAAAAAGTACATGTTTTATGTAACGTATACACTATACGTCTTCAAAATGTGTATTAGTTTTGATAATACCCAGATTATAGTGCCCAGAAGGGCACTATGCTTCAGGGTGCGACACTCGAGGAATTTTTTTACTTATAAACTTTCAAATACTATATTATATTTAATTTATATAATGTTTATATTTGTCCGTGTCAGTACTTATGTCCCCTTTAATGATCATTATAATTGTAGCCAATCGTAGCACTCGCTACAAATCTCCTTTGTATATCCTTACCTAAAGTGCGCAGACCTGGTCCTTGACCGAAAGTCAAAAGTCCAAGATCAAGGTTTGCCAAAGAGCGATGGAATGCAGCATATTAGGTATAAACACCGGTATAAACACGGACAGAATACGGAATACTGCTCTGCGCTCGAAGACACGCATAATCGATGTTGGGAAAAGGACTGCCAGGCTGAAATGGGACTAGGCTGGACGCGTCTGTCGCATGCACCCAAAGAGATGAGATGGGTTTACACAGCCACTTGATGGGTGCGGGAGAACGGCCAGCGACGACGAGGCAGACCAAGAAGGAGATGGCGAGACAACTCGGGCGCATATGGGACTGGCCTAACGTTACGCCAAACAGGGAACTATAGAAGTCAAAAGGAGAGGCCTTTGCCCAGCAGTGGGTAGTAGTCTAATTATATATACATATATATCAGCCTTTTTAATTTTACTTTTATATTTAAATTCTAAATTTAAATGTGATTGTTTTTGTCGTACTATTGTTTTCTGTTTTGCTTTGATAGCTATACGTGTTTATAATAAATTAATAAGCTGTAAGTACATTTGCTTTGGCCTTGCTCTCTCGTTGTTAGCACCCACCCGAACCCATTGATACAGTCTGCTACAAATATTATTAATAAAACTTGAAATATGCATAATTTGTTTCATGTGCTTAGTAAGATTATTATGTCTTCCATGTGATTAAAGCACTTTTGATGTATGAAGACATGTATCTGTATACCAAAGGTTCATATTTTCAATTCATTACTACTTATTTTTAATTAACAGATGTAGAATATTATAAAACGGTCTAATGTTCAGTTACACGGAACTGGGGATCTTAATTAGAAATAAATTCCAAGCGGCGCCCGAATGGGTGTTATAAGATTTGAAACCGCAGTTTGTCTGGAACTAATATACCATTTGCAGTTTAGTTTACGTACACACGCGTCCGCGCCTCTAAGCCAGGACTATGTGCCTTTTGTTACAACGAAATAATATGATCTTATTTTCTACCGTGTTAATTGCAAGTTGTGTTATGGCATGAGGTTAATAATAAATGTTTCTTCTTTTTTTAATAATGTTTGGTTCGTATGTATAACGCTGTCCCGACTTTCGTCATTGCCTATTATGTACTCATAAAAAGTTACATCGAATAAACGTGGTCGTAAAGTGGTTGTTTAAAAAGGTCCTGTCAATTTGTTTAGAGCGCACGTGATAGGACACCTGCCTGGATGAATGACCTCCCGCGTTTTATATGGACGACACAACGTGTGTTTGCGAGAGGATAACAGTTGTTTGTTATGCAAGGCTGCAATGTTGTTTGGCGTGAGTGCTTGTATTGAAACTTGAGCAAGCGAAGGAGGCTAAATTTGCGAGCGAAGCGAGTGGTTCAAAAATTGAATCCTGACGGTAGCGAGGGTTTCAAGGCACGAGACGCAAAACAACTTTGCTGCCGAGCGAAACACACAACTTTTAACCTCACTGTAGAAAGGAAAATGGCAGATGAAAGAAAAACAGTTCAACTATAACAAATCAGTTTTTCATCACCGCTAGATTCAGACTCGCTCATGTTTTGTTTCTTTTCAATTTATTACAGTATAATTCAATCCAAAGTATTGAAATTGAAGTGAATAAAATGAATAATTGAAAAAAATAAGTTTAACGTACGTTTTCTTCTTCTTTGTATTATAATTTTATGTGTTTAACGAAATTATTTTAGTTCTTCGACAAATTAAAATAATCCAATAAAACAAAATTAGTGTTATCGTTGTCAATTTAATGTCAATAATAATAAGAATAAATTATACCAACGGATTAATACAAATACCTAATGTATACAGGACGAATCGCGTTTCGAAACGCGTCACCAGTTAGTTAGACAAAAGAAAAACTTTATCTTCGGATACGTTCTCAATTTGCATCTCATCAATTTTTGTTCTTGCTCATAGTTATAATTTTGTGTGATTATTGAAAATATTTTAGTTCTTTGACGAATTAAAATAATTTAATAAATATAATTAGTTATCGTGGTCAATTTAATATCAACCATAATAAGAATAAAATATGCCAACGGATCTAAATCACATAAATAATGTACAACAAATCACGTAGTTGAACGTGTCATTATGTTTTTTTTTTTCATCGAAGGAAAAAGTTAGGTGCACCACAGTCCATCGTCAGGTTCAAATTTCAAGAACCTTTTCCAAGCTAGCGTGCAAAAAGCGCTTTTGCGCGCAGATTTCTAATGAGAAAGGAATCCTTTCTGAGCTAGTGAGGTGAAAAGGTCTTTTCTGAAGTGGTTAACAGAGAAGAGAGGTGGTATTGATATAAAAGTGGCTTACGCAGAAACAGCATATTATTTACAATACTCAGACGATCTCCACCATAATTTCATTTAAATATTTTAGCACAGTAATAGAGGAACATTATTGTGGTGTTTATAGAGGAAACTGAAAAGCACAAATAATGGACCAATACCACTCTTCAATAGTTTGAGTTTTTAACTATTTATACCTCACTTTTTTAAAAGAAGACCACATTTTTTATGCATAGTACCAAGTGACGGGAAGAACAAGTCGTGTGCATAGTAGTAAGCGACACGGCTGTCCATAACAGTTGCAGTGCCACTCAGAGCTTTAAATCGCAAAGATCTGAGGGGCACTGCCACTGCGCCTGTCTCACGGAAACATAAGTTGGCAAGTAATGCTCACGTTACTGCTTGGCGGCAGTAATAGGTAAGATGGCAGTACTTTCCTTGATGAACTCTTTCACAAGAAGCTCTACTGCCCCTAAAAATTTTCATCGTTCCTGTACTAGGTAACCCGTACAAACTACATCTTAAGACGAAATCTCACCGCCTTATCTAATTTATTTCTTCTACGCTTCAGTTAGTAATTTGAAGTTTCGTAATTAGATACTACATAAAGTTTCGAAATTCAGTTTCTAAATTTAAGGCTTCGGATCAGTGTTTACTCATCAAACGAGCTTACCTAATTTGGCTAGGTAACCTTTTGGTACATCTAAACCTGTAAGCCAGTTGGCGAGAAAGGGTGTAGATAGTGCAGACTTTACGGCTTTGTTCCGGCTTGTCGGCGCGTTGGAGATTACGAGATATAACGTGAAGACAATAAACGTTCTATGAACGTGGTCACCTGAAAATGTGCTTGGAATATTCTAGACGATCGATGTTTACAATAGTTACAAGACACAGCAGAAGTTACAAAGCATCTTTATGACTTCACCATATTGTAATCAATAGCACTACAATAATATATCGCACATGACAATTAGCATAGTAGTATCGCAAAAATTGCATTATATTATATTTTATCTTAAAAAATTAAGTTGTGTGTATATCATTCGTATACGGTTTAATATCAAAGTAACAGTGTCGTCTTGTCTCGTGTTTGAAATTAAATCGTATACGAATGACATACATTACATAACGCAATTTTTGAGATTTTTTCATGATACCAACAAGTCGTGCGCCTGGTAAGCGACACGGCTGTCCATCACAGTTGCAGTGCCACTCAGAGCTTTAAATCGCAAAGATCTGAGAGGCACTGCCACGGCGCCACGTCACCCTCGTGTTCCTCTAATTTCACCAGCACCTTTACCCTTCAAACCCGGACTGCAGTAATACTCTTACATTACTGCTTGGCAGCAGAAATAAGAAACGTAAAATACAATATAACGCAATTTTTGAGATAAGTTGTCATGTGCGATACATCTTTTAGGAACCCAACCTGATAATTTGTTAACATCATCGTAACAGATAAGAAAAAAGAAATGAAGTATTCATACTACAAAAGAAGTGTGTAAGAATAATAACCAACATTAAACAAATGGAATCTTGTCGCCCCTATTTTGTTAAAAATGATATTCTTACACTTACTTCCATCTACATTCTGGAATCGTGTAAATTCATTAGAAAGCATCCACAATTCTATTCACCTCTAGAGAATAATAAAAGAAATGACCGTAACATGAACAAACTTAAAATCCCCCTCTCCAAAATGAAAATGGTTGCGTCTGGCCCACACACTATGTTAATAAAAATTTATAATCATATACCTAATAGTATTAAAAATCTCCAAAAATTTACAGAGTTTTGCAAAGTATTAAAAATATTCCTTATTCGTAAATGCTATTATAATTTAAAACAATTTTTTGACGATTTGCTACAATGACTTTACATTTCAAATAATTAATTAAAGATTCTAATTACCTATAATGTTTAATTGACATATATTATTTAATACAATTAGAAAGATGTTTATCTTTTGACGATTTGACAAAATGATTATTTAGTTCTAATATTTGATTTACAACTCATAACGTATAAATTGTATTGTATACATATATATTCATTAAATTGCTGTATTAATAATGTCCATGTGAGACTGTCTTCCACAGTTGCTGTGCCCTTGCAGGGCGTCACATATTAACTGCCCTATATTGTAAGTACTATCTGTAAGCTTCATGTGTGATATGCAATAAATAAATAAATAAATAGATAGTATAGTTGTTATAAGTAAAGCATAAGCAGTAGCATTACTTTAATGCTATGTAAATACGTGCCTTTGGTGTAATAAAATCACATGTGATACGTCAAAAGTGCTTTTTTCACGTCAAAATCATAAAGGTAATACGAAGTACATGATACAAATATGAAATCTTATTACTCTCCTATTTAAGCATAAAAAATGGCCGACTAATTTTGGTTCGTAGAAATTTAAGCTTTTCTGAAATTTAAGCTCCTGAAAAGTTGCCATTTTGCAGATGTGATCTTATTATACCAAATGTGCGATTTACTGGAAAATTGCAAATGAAAAGAGAAACAAAACGAGTATCGTTTATAAGTTCATGTATAAATATGATACCCCAGTTCACGTCTAGTTCGCCGAATATAAATTATGTATTTTCGCTTTGATCAACACATTTAGGCGAAAGTACCTCATTAAATGCTACATGTTCCCTAATTATATTACAAACCCAAGCATTTCACGAACCTTAAAATTACAAACCACAACAAGTGTAAATAAAGGTGGCTTTATATCCCTTTTGGCTAAAAATTAATTTTAAACGACGCACAACTCAAATTTTAACACACTTTTCGCTAAGCTAAAAGTGGCATCGTCAAAGTTGGATATTCGTGTCTCAGAACTGTAAGAGGATAAAAACTGGACGAACCTCAAACTTGGTCCGTGCATTTAAAATACATGACGTAGCTTTACCACTTGAACGTGTTTGAAGCTTTGTGACGGAACAAAGGGATGAAGTGACTTTCCTTTTGTTTTTTGTCAACTTGAAAATTACTCAGAAATTGTATATTAGTGCAAAGATATGTATGACAGAATAAATAAATTCGTAGTTCATTTATTCATTGTTACATGTAGATGACAAAGGTGGTAAATATAACAAAAAATTCTGTAAGGGCATTACAACGACTGAACTAATTAATTAATTCTTAAAAATTTAATTTTTATATATTTAATTATTATTCATTTGAAATTTACGCTGTGCTTTTCGGTTGAAGGGAAACATCGTAAGGATTCCTGAATACATTTGCAAAGCAATTTAATGTTACGTGTGAACTTCTCAATACGCATCCCAAGCCCTGCTTGCAAGCTCCTGTAAAAGAGTTCATCCAGGAAAGTAGGTACTGCCAACTTACCTATATTTGCCGCCAAGCATTTATACGAGTATGAGAGCATTCCTGCCTTCCTGTTTTAAAGGGTGCTGGTGAAATTACAGGCACATGGCACTTGCCAACTTGTGTCTCAGGGTGACAGGCGCAGTAGCAATGCTCCTCAGGCCTACGGCCTGTTCGTCATGTCGCTTGGTGTCATAAAGAAAAAGCCTCTGCCTAGCAGTGGGACTATATATATATGCTAACTATTAGCTGTATTAATAACATTTGTAACTAAATGGGGTGATTTAAATTAATATTAGAAATAACAAGTTGATGACTACCATCTATACTACAGTCTTCCGTGATCATGTAACTGGGTTGGTTTGTTAAATATGATCTGGTCTGAAATAAATATAATACTCGACTTTTGTCTGAAAAATGTATTTTATTTTCAATGTGTAGCAATCGACAAAAAATTAAGTAGCAGTAGAGCTCCTTGTGAAAGAGTTCGTCCAGAGAAGTATTGCTACTTTACCTATTTCTGCCGCCAAGCAGTAATGTCAGCATTACTGTGTTCCGTTTTTGGAAGGTAAGGGTGCTGGCGAAATTACAGTGGGCACGTGGGACTTGTCAACTTATGTCTCAGGGTGACGGGCGCAGTGGCAGTGCCCCTGAATCTTTACGATTTAAAGCTCTGAGTGGCAATGCAACTGTTATGGACAGGCGTGTAGATTACCATCAGGCGCACGACTTGTTCGTCCCGTCACTTGATATTATAAAAAAAGAGCTCGGCACCCTGTGTAAATATCAACTTATAGTAAGAAAATACCAAACAAATTTTAGAATTACATTTGATAATCATGGAATTACTAGTATTATTGAAAGTCAATAAACAACTTTCCTTCTTAAACAACCCTAAGCAAACACCGGACTCAAAGTAAACCTTTCTCATTTCATGATAAAAAGAAAGCAAAGTTCCTCACTTAAAGTAATTTGAAACTCGTTTGCTAATTATTTATTTATAATGGTTCTGAAATTTTATTTCGTAGCTTTCGCGTAATTTTTTTTTTAAGAAGGTACATTTTCTCATAGGTGCTATTAAATATCCGCTGTCGCAAAGTTTCTTTTCTTAAATTCAATTATCATATTCCCGTCTATAGGAGAGGGGAGTCAGAGGAAGGCAGGAAGTGGTTTTGCGTGTCCTATCATTTTTAACATTATTAATTTGTAGTACGGCTTTCACGGAGTTTCTCTGTGGGAATAATAAAAAAAGATAACCTAACTTTTTGAAGGGCTTTTGTTGATGACACGTGTAAGATAATAATTACATAGACAGGAAATCTTTATCCGGGCACACCCTTAAATATGACCGTATTCTTTTTTTGAACCATACTGATAAAAATCAAAAATGGAATATTTACGTTCGATTATCAAATAAGTTTTCCCGGCAAAGAATTCAATGAGTGGAATTCATTGCGGGTTCTATATCTCGTTTTTTTTTGTTATCAGACATTTGCTTCTTAGAAAATGCCCGTAGACACCTTCAAAATATCCAAAGTTTTGCTGATCGATAATACACCCGGTAAATTGCATAATAAACGCGGAATTAAAACGCTTTGTGCGAGTTATGGGTATAATTACCATGAAAGGATAAAATCCCTGCTAGTTGAACGGTAACGGAATGGAGCGGGCGGGATTAAATCATGTAATATCTGCGCACACTTCTCCGTGTTCCCCGAACGATACCTGAACATCTTAAAGGTCAGAATGAACACGTGTAAATGTACCTTTCTTAGTCTATATCTTAATTTTTCTTAGGTGAGATTTTGAAGAAAACAGTGCTGTGATTTTGGATTATATCGAACCTAGGACTTCCACATCCAATACCCACAGTTCAAATCGTTGAGTCACCGAGGTTATCATATATGAATGATTAGAATTTGCAGATTCCTTTTTAACACATTCGTGCGAACATCGTGCTTTTGCCGATTGGTGCGCTGTCTCCATAGATATAGATAAAAAGGGGTGTGGCAGACATTTTTCTTATCTTCTACAGGCTATTAAAAGGATGTAACAAATAATAATACTGACGTCAATAAACGTTGACGTCTACAAACTTTTGCAAATTGCGCGTGTATGCCAGCGATCATTGGTACATGTGAATAGTTCTTACTTATCCTGTGAAATTTCGTACAGCATGTCACTAGAAATTCAATATTTTGATATGTTGTAGAACAATGACGTCACTATTAACATTTTGTATGGTCAAATAGCGTTCTCTAACGTTCTTCTAACTAACTGCCTCCGTGACCGAACGGCTACCACGACGGACTGCCAGGCAGAGGTCCCAGGTTCGGTTCCCGGGCCGGGAGAAATATCTGTATGGCCTACATTTATTTCTCTCGTGAGTTTGCGTGTAATTTGTAGTTGTCTATGTGTGTTTCCATGGCACCCGTGACAAAGGGTTTTCCTAGTGCGGGGCTATGTTGAGTGTGTGCGTTATTATTATCATTCGTTGAAATAAAAGAAATTAAACGTAATAATAGTACGTTGTTCTACATCACTTATAAATGTTTTGGGCGGTACATACGTAGCTCGCGCGAATGTATTAACTTGAAAACGTACGCACATTTTTTAATCCAATTCAGAGTTTAGAAATCTGTATTCAAAAACACCACTTGAGGGCAAAAGTGGTCTGGCGTGTCATATCGGGTCGATCGGTGTCGAGGCGTAGGATGGCGACACGGGTTATCACGATTTCATCTGTTCAAGCAGTGTGCTGTCTATTACAGTACTCTTTTTCCCTAAACAGATGGGAAATAAAAGCATTTTATGGGCAATGAAAAAAAATGCGAATAGTAAATAATTCATTATTCATAATTCATTTATTTGTGAAAACACAGGTTGTACATAGACGACATACAACAAAATAATAACTTGTATTGGAAATGAAGTTCTTTTTACGGATCCCCATCGCGTACATTTGTTTTTCAGGCCCTTTATAGATCCCAAGAAACGTTCGTTTGAAAAAACAAATATACCACAGAAGTATTGCCACCTTACCTATATCTGCCGGCAAGCGGTAATGTGAACATTACTACATTCCGGTTTAGAAGGGTAAGGGTGCTGGTGAAATTACAGGCACATGAGACTTGTCACCTTATGTCTCGGTATGACAGGCGCAGTGGCAGTGTCCCTAAGATCTTTGCAAATTAAAGCTCTAAGTAGCACTGCCATGGTTATGGATATGCGTGTTGCTTACCACCATGCGCACGACTTATTCGTCCCGTCACTTGATATTGCAAAAAAAAAACAGTTTTAGTTCCAATATGTAACTATCGCGAAAACCTGAGAAAATAAAAATCAGTACACTTCAATTAAGCATACAAAGATAATGAACAAATATTTTAGAAATTACATTACTCGTGAAATTAAGTTATATATGGTAAAAATGAGGCCACACGTGATCATACCTCGAAAGTGCTATAAAATATTTTATATCAAATGTTATAAAAATAATTAGAACTACATGAAACAAGTTATTTATCCGCTCACGCGATGCATGCAGCGGTAGACGCATACCACACCTAGAGGTGCCGGCGACGATTTTATACCGATTTATCGGATATCGAAGTTATAACAGGTAAAATAATTAATGTTAATTGCTATTTCGGTAACTACTCTAGCAAACCATTAAAGTTTTTAATGCCTGGGTCTGTCATTTAAAAAAATAAACAACTTCAAAAATACGTCACGACAATCGTGTGTGTTATTGTTTGGGCTGGTGATTTCGGTGTTTATTTATTGAAAACATACCGTAAGTAGCGTTTTTTAAGTTTACCCTGAATATAAATGTTTATGAACTATACTTTAAGGAGTAATTTCATGGTAAACGTTAGAACCACTCAAACGGAATATTATCATATTTATCCAAGTTCACCATAAATTTCATTAGTGCTTTTAAGTGCAGGATTTGCGGTGTATTTTATTTAAGATGTTTTTGTTGGTAGTACGGAGGATATTTATTTAGCAATGCAGAATAATAATTTTTATTTATAAAAACTTGTATTTAAACCGAATGCTTTTCTAATTTGCGAAACCAAATAGCCGCCATTTTGCGGTAGGAGGAGCGCACCGCGTGAGCGGATATATGTGAAACTTTGTCACTCTCCTAGTTAAGCATAATAAAGCTACTGACTAATTTCGTTCGTGGAATCTTTAAATCTCTCTCCTGTAAAGTTGTTATTTTGCACACGTGGCGTTATTTCATCAAGGGTGCGATTAACAACTAAAATTTGAGTTCTTTAATTACCTAGCCAAAAAGAAAAGACAGTTTAACCTACCTTACTTCTTCCACTTCACACTTCATCTTTACACTTCATCTTACATTTAAGTCGCTCTGCAAGTTAGCACTATGAACATTATATGAAAGTCTGGTCTGATATACCCATGTATACACCTCACACAATTTAGGAAACAAACTATTCTGAATTGGTTCTTGTATTGGTGTTCTGAGTCAATTTGGTTGAGCTAGTACTTACATCGTAGGAAATTCCCTAGTTTGCTGGCCAGGTAAGGTACTCGTAAATGTCCCAGTGGTTGACGCTTTTAGATGGATAATCACGTGTTTTGCCGAAAAAGTATTAATGATCAATCATACTGACTACCTAAATATTTTAACATATTTAACGTTTTGTCATTTATCTTTTCATTTATATTTATAAAGTTCAAAATAATCATAGAATTATTAAAATATTTCAGTTTTCCGTAACCTCTAAAATTGTACCAGTCTATGACACACAAAATTTCTATCGTCTCAATAGTTACTATGGCAAATTGAGATAAGTGTACTAGTATTTGACAGGATATTATGTTAAGGTTTCATAGTTATTGAATTGCATTGATTACTTTATGATAATAAATTTAAAGAAGAACTAAAGCCAAAATCAAGCGAAATGCTCTAATTAAAATTAATAAGTACTTCTAAATACAATAACATTGCAAAAAAACGACACTTAAATGTCACACGATCATAAGATATTCATATAGTTTTAAATGTTATAAAAATATTTTCATCTTGCAGCGATAGGAATCACTTTAAACACTTCATTTTCCGAATTATGTGTAGTTCCGTCGTAGTATTTGATACCTCAATATACGACTGTCAAGCATTGGGTCCCCATAGTAAAACAGTTTTTGACACCTATGTCAAACACTACTCAATTACCCATAGAAACTTGTCACTAACAGATTAATCCAAACATACGTTCTCCATCCTTACCAAATGTTAGAAATTAAGTTTCAAAAAATATTCATTTGTACGAGTGCTTGACGTGGGTGTCAACTACTACTAAAAATTGAAATTTTGCACCAGTATTTGACATGCCTCTAAAATAAAATATAAACAATATACATCAATAAATACACACAAAATGAATTGTTTGTACAGTTACTTAATTGTTTTAATAAATACATAGATAATTAACAAAATTCCGACTAATAAATGCACTCAAACTACTCAAAGTCTTAACGATTTTTGAAAGAACACCAACGTGCTTTCAACTCAGATCATCGATTCGCGAAAATTGTCACCATACTCAAAAAATATTGAGTGAATCGAAAAAAGTTCTAAGCAGAATTTATATATATCATTACCAGTAAATTTAACACGGTTTTGGAGTTAGATCAATGTTTGTTTATTTTTTTTTTTTTTTTAAATGAAGAAGTGTCATATATTGGGACAGTGTCAAAGATTGGTACATTTACCTTAATTGTGCGGTTGATTGGCACATTATTATTATTACGATTTCAGATATAAAGTTGTATCAAACATCAAATTTGCAATACTTGCACAAAATTTAGTCTGATATTATAAGTTTCTCGTTATCTGTTAGTAACAATAAATCAGTGGTCATAAGTGGGAACTTTGAGGTACGCCTAATTTAATTGGTATAAGAGTTGGCTTAAAAGCCCTTATTGTAATTATCTGATCATCGTTTATCAGTTGAGTTTAAATGCTATGTAATAAATGTCGATGGACAACGTGCCATAAAAGGTTTTCCAATAACAAAGCATGATTTAACTGCCTCTGTGGCCGAACGGTTACCATGCCGGACTGCCACGCAGAGGTCCCAGGTTCGATTCCCGGGCCGGGAGAAATGTTTGTATGGCTTACATTTATTTCTCTCGTGAGTTTGGGTGTAATTTGTGGTTGTCTATGTGTGTGTCCATGGCACCCGCGACACAGGGTTTCCCTAGTGCGGGGCTATGTTGAGTGTGTGCGTTATTTTTTTATTTTTTTATTTTTTGATTAACATTGTCAAAAACCTTTTGTACATCGATATACATATAACGAGTCCACCTGTCCATCCATTGAAAAGCTGAGCAAAGATAATATTTATCTTCTCCTAAGTTTGGAACATTATTTACTGGGATTTATGTAAACAAAAATAAACAATAAATACATGTATTTTAGACAACATCACAAACGGTGCTTCGATCTCAAAATAAGTGACTAAAGCACTGGTGTTATGGAAATCAGAAACAACGATGATACCACAAACACCAGACTCAGGACAATATAGAAAAGTTATTTATTTTTTCTACACTGAACCGGCCGGGGATCGAACCGGAGATCTCAGAGATTGTGATACCATGAAAACCGGTATGCAAGCCATTCGCCCACAGAGGGCGTTAATCTATCGTCAGTTGTTATATTTCATGAAATAAAAATTGTATTCTTCTCAACATAAGTAACATTTCGAGTCCGTAAGTTTCCACGAGTACTACACATTGGAAACGAGACCTTTTTCGGTTTAAATCTCGTATTTTTATTTTTTCAAACAAACCAACATTTCGAGCTTTTACAGGAAAACGCTCTTCATTATTTCGACTTGTTGAAAATAATTAATATGCGCTAGTGTAAAATGCAATGTAAATGTAATGTTATGTAATACCGCAGTTTTCATCAGACGCAATCCAAACTTCTTTAATTGTGTTAAGAGTGCCCGTAGGGTAGTCCGTTTGAATATCTTGTTAATGAAACATTTTACTCTATAAACGAATATTTCGGTAATAATTAAGTAATTTGACATGAAATAAAATTGAGTAATAATTAAGTAAATAAATAATAATTAAGTAAAATAACTATGTTCATCATCCGCTTATGTAGTTCGTATGCCTGAAGGTGCAACATAGAGGGTCGCTATAACTTATTTAATACCATGTATTTCAATGTACTGTATCCTATGTTGACGAATAAATGCATTTGATTTGATTTGAAATGAAAGAGCTCTACTGTTACGAAAATATCTCGGCCGCATTATAAGTCTGCGTCCGAAAATACAGTTAACTAAACTAAACTAAACGTCAATCGTAATGTAATGTATATAAGGGTATATTGTATATTAAAGCGGTTTTTAGTAGATACTTTTCATAATTTTATTTTGAAATAGAATCTTGACAACCGACATCAATGTACCATTAAATTGAAAAGAAACAATAAGAAACAGTTTTGTATCATCTATTCTTCTCTTTTATTTAAAATCAATATCCATTCATTCCAAACTTCGTTCATAATCTTTCTTAATACACTAACCCTGCATAAGCCTGTATTACCTATAATTGTAGTACCAAATTGTGTAAACGGTACATAATGGGGGATATTTTTGGCGTTAATTCAAGCGCTTTCTTTTTTTTATTGATTTTTATTGCTAACTTTTTTTGTGTAGTATAACTCATTTTAGAATCATAATTTTCAAACAATCGAACATTATTGAGAATCATATACTAGTGGAAATCGTTGCTGATGTGTTACTTATCGTACTGCTCACACAAACTTCTCCTAATACACACACTTTTAAGTTCACAAGCTCACAGGAAACTGCGGGTTCCCCTGCTACATTTGTATTGTAATATAACAGAGGAAGCAATATTTTTTTTTTGTTTTTTAGTTATTTTATGACTTTATAAGTGAATCATCTGCCAATGAAACTACCCCGTATTTCAATTTCGCTGCGAGTCAGGTGCAATACTGTTATCATCAACTATTCCATTTTTAATCCTAAATAAAAAATTACTGCTAAAGCTATTCAAAGTAGAATCCAATATTTTCTAAATAACATGGAACCAGAATTAATCAAAGCCGTTTCAAAGTTTTAACGACTTACAATGGTGTAGTGGCGCGGATAAAAATGGTCGGCCATTTTTAATCATGGATCGGCAGTCGAGGGCATGGTCTCAGCGGAGTATTGGCGAGATCGGCGCCAATGTCTAGTTTGCTATAGACAGTATTCCAAAAAGATTTTAATTCAAAAAATTCATTCCAAAATGAAAAGGCTGTTTATAGGCGTTTATACAAACGGTGACGATTTTTGAATATCACATTTTAAAAGAAAACAGGTAATAATGTACTCTCCTGTCACTCTAAAAACCAGTGTTGTCTAATGAAAAAAGATTGTAGTTAGATGTACTTCCCAAGTCACATTTTTTACACTTTTTAGGCCAGAAGTTTCATATTTTTTGCTGACAACAGTATTTTTATATGAGTAACTCTACCATAAGTTGGTCATAAAAATGTTAGCACGTAAAAGGCGTCCGTATTAGGTCCTAAAATTAAATACGTGTCGTGACACCTCCACCTTCAGTTTAATATCGCAGTCTATTTATTGGGGAAAATAAACCTTTTATGTGATAAAGCTTTTTCGTGCTCCGCCTTTATGGAAGTGGAGGTAGTGACGGTCTGAGATTGCCAATTTGTCAATATTTTATGCAAAGTAAATTCTTACGTTACTTAAGAAGCTTTGACAATGAGTCGATCCTGTTATATTGGCAGTTTTGAAATAACAGTTAAGTACTGATATGATTTTCCTGTATTTTATGGAAGTTTAACTTTGACGGAAATCGGACGCAAAACTATTTTTCCGGATTTAAAATCGCATTTGTTTGTTTTTTCAAACAAACTTACGTTTTAGACTCTTTACAGACCTTATAGTAAAATAATTTACCATTAGGCCTGTAAAGTTGAAATAGGTTTATATATAATGTGTAGCAATTGCGAAAATCTAAAAACGAAGATGGTAGAGCTGTTGCCCAGGATTGACATATAGACGCAAGTTCGATTCCCGTAGATCGAAGGAAGTTTTCTTTGTGTTGGATCTTTGTATTATTTAATAGAAGTAGAGCTCCTTGTGAAAGAGTTCGTTCAAGGAAGTACTGCCACCTTAATGTGAGTATTCCTGCGTTCCCGTTTTGAAGAATAATTTTCCCATCGAGTTCTTAGGTTTTCGCCATTGTTACACATAGGAAATGAAACTATTTTTCAGGTTTAATTCGCGTATATATATGTTTTTTCAAACAAACCAACGTTTCGGGCCCTTTAAAGGCCCCATGGTCACGGTTGACTTAGGTAGTACAGTCATCAACCAATTATGTCTAATATTAATGCAAACCACCCTATTTTTTCACTATAGTCACAAACAAGTAATGTGCTCGTGACATTACAGGCACATGGGACTAGTCAACTTATGACTCAGGGTGACGGGCGCTGTGGTAGTGCCCGTCAGATCTTTCCTATTGAAAACTCTGAGTGGCACTGCAGCGCGTGTCGCTTACCACCAGGTACATGACTTTTCCGTCCCGTCATTTGGTTTTATAAAAAAAATATTATTATTATAATACACTAGTGGAGTCTTTCAATAAAAAATAAATGAACATCATGGAAGTAAGTCATGTTTTCACTAACATCAATATTACAGTTCCTAAAGCGACATCTCTTGTCAGCCTCTGGTAGCTGTAAAGGTGTTTTGCTGAGTGAAGTGAAAAATTTTCACTGGTTTCTCACAATAAAATCGTTAAATTCAAAAAAAGATCTGTAAAAAATGCACGGAGAAATTAATTTTAATGGACCGCTGTATTTTTGAGGTTCACAACAGAGAAAAACAAAGACAATAAATCGATGACTATAACTAAATTTAAGCAGCAGGGATTCCAAATATCCGTCCACTAACTGGCAGGCTAGGTTTAATAATGTAACAAAAACTGGCAATCACGAAACAATCGAGCCTGATTTCGCCAGAGACCCACCATTGAACCTGCCGCAAACTTCGTACGTATCCTACAGGCACTGCAAAATATTTTCAGCTGGCAACACTGTGCAAAGTTTAAATTTACTTAGTTGTCGTGATACGTCGAAGATGAAAGATTGTTTTTTTAAATATAACTTATATTACAAATTTCACACGAATACATTACATGACATTTTATACTACTCTTCCAAAAGTGAGCGTCAGTTTACAAAATAATGATATAATAGTAGGTCATAATACACAATAGACATATACAAATCAAGATAATTAATGAAACCAATAAATAATTGAATATAATATACTATACACAAGAAGTGTCAATATGGATTCTTAATAACTAATAAATGTAAATTAAAGTATAATAATACGCTGTAAGGGGAATATTCCAAGAAGACATAGAAATGAGACTCCAGTGACTGTGTGAAGATCTTTCACTATAAATCCAAACAAAACAAAAACGTGTCTGTTCTAAACAAAGATGCTTTTCGTAATGGCGGCCGCCTGTCAGCGTTCCGTTGATGCTGTGATATCGATTTATTTCTTATTTCGATGAAACAAATTTTGTAATGACGCAAAGTGAGTTTTTTAACAGAATAAAATAAAATAATGTCACGATACGCTAACAGGTGAATGTGAAATTCATTAATAAATATAATAATTTAATTGTTTATATAGTACTTTGAATGTACTTTCCTTGAATGTTACAGAATAAAGGGACTTTTACAATAAAAGGTTCTTCAGTTTGCGCCTGGACGTTTCGTCACAACATTCATTTTTTAGTTCAGCAGGTAGGTGCTCGTAGTAGGTCGATCCCATAACCCGCGGGTTTTTCTCGTGTAGTGCGACGCGGTACAGATCGTTGTTGTCCACTGCTAAGTGTCTCTGCGTACGTGATTTGTAATTAAAGAAACTAAATTATTATATTTCTATTGCAATGTGATTATTTATATTGTAAAATTGTTGACATTAATTATACTAAAAATAATCGCATGACCTTTGGTAGCCTGATGATTTGACCTCCCGCTTCACACCTTTGAATTTCAAGCTAAATTTAATTTGCAATTTACTATGTGTACATGTACATACAAAATAAAACATGTTAATTTCCCATCCCGCATTGAGCGAGTGTCGCTTATAGCCTAAACCGCTGCATGAGAGGAGACCCATACACAGCGGTAGGACGTATAAATGGGTTAATGATGAAATGAATTGAGTTTCACAAAGCCATTGCTCTCTTTTATAAATATTAAATGAAAACTGTTAATTTAGTACAATTTCTTTGGTTTGTTTCAGGTATGTGTCTTCGAAATAATCTTACCAGTCGTGGTCATTATGCACAATTTCTTCATAATAACAATTGCATGCCAAGTTGTACGTAATAAGCTTATATAAATTAAGAACTTCGATCTCGAAATTAACTCCAAATCCGACGCCAAAAGCTTTCGTGTTCTCATAGTATTGGCGCTTCATAACTTTATTCCCCATATGATACAATAATAATATGTATAATAGTATAGTTTATTTACTACAACACCAGATAAAAAAAATCGACCTCAAAAGTTAGCTCCACTTTCGCTGTGTTCGTTACGTCTCCTCAACGTTAAGGCGATTATCACTCTGCACCGCGCCCCGCGACTGAGCGTGGAGCTGCGTTTTTTAACGTTGTACTGAAGTACCTCAGTTTGTATGGAAAACACGCGCCGTGTGTTCGACACACTGACAACGCTTCTCCATCCATTCAGGTCCTGAATTAGTTCTGTATTATTAACCGTTCTTGTTAAAGAAGGCTCTCGGCTACATATATAATCAGTACGGCGGCGATCACTGCGAAGCGAGTACTTTAAGTGACGCGGGGCCGCTCGACCGCTGCCCCCGCGCAGATCAAACCTCGCGTTGACGCAGGTCTACGTCTCCGCCACCGCGCGCGTGATTTCGCGTACCGAGCTCCGTCGCGGGGCGCGGTGCAGTGTGTTAATCGCCTACCTGGAACGCGTAATGTGGAAGTCCACGTCAAAAGGTATAATTTTGAGCCCAAGCACAAGGTAGCTGCTGTACACTGTGGAGGGGATCCCCTTATCTGTCTGCCATTTCTATTGTCAGATTTTACTTTCATTGGTATTAGAGCGATAACACACGGCGACTTTTAGCAGCGATGCAAACGCGATGCAAACGCGCGATTGCATCAATACGAACGCGTGATTACTTCACTACACTTATGATTTATAAGCATTTGTATCGATGCAATCGCGCGTTTGTATCGACGCATTCGCGCGTTTACATCAATGCATCGCCTATAAATTGCAAGTGTAGCGATGCAATCACGCGTTTCGTGAACGCGCGTTTGCATAGGTGCTAAAAATGGTCATGTCTAACCACTCTTACATTATTGAAATTGATCAACGAGAAATGGGTGAAATTCAATTAATAGGATTCATCTCCTAATTTGCTATCCTTGTTGGTGGAATATCTTCATAAATTAATTAATTAGACAACAATACACACATTGCTCCGATCCTAAAGTAAGTAACTAAAGCACTTGTGTTATGGAAAATGGAAATAACGACGGTACCACAAACATCCAAACTCGAGACAATATAGACAAGTTTGTTTTTCTACAATGACTCAGTCGGGGTTCGAACTCAGGACTACAGCGATGTTGACACCATGAAAACCAGTATGCAAGCCACTCGTCAAAATAGCTATCAGGACTACTACGTGATTTAAAAGGACCACAGCTGAGGTACTCCCTTTTTAACAAAAAAAATCATCGAAATCGGCTCATAAATGTCAAAGTAATCGCCTAATATACCCAAGAAATACATATAGTAACAGAAATTTCTTGTTACTCTCCATCTTCAGTCGCTTTCTTTCTCTTCTAAACGTACCTACGTAATTTTACAAAGTATTGTGAAATCGGTTACCGGAAAGTGAGCAAAACCGGATTCATCCCCTCTTAGAGGTGGAATATTTTCCTCAAATTTAAATGGGACGACCCTCTTTCCAACAAAAAAAAAATCATCAAAATCGGTTCACAAATCGCGTAACATACATACAACAAAGAATGTACAGTCGAAACGAGAACCACCTTCTTTTTTTTGTGAAACAAGTGAACTTACAGAATTAATTTGCAGGAGTCCGCTGTAAAGTCTTGATAAAGACATCTGGAAAGACCAGTATACTGATGGCCGGGAAGATGGCCGTTTGAGTTTTTTACAGTTCGTGCTCCACCGCAGTTTGCTTGTAAGATGCTTGTAGAGTTGTTTATGATTTATTTGTGAGCGGAGACTGTTGAATGTGGACATGTTCTTCAAAGAGATTGCAACCACAATTATTTGAACGCTACGTAAAGCCACGGCCAGTTGTTTAAAAGCTCTTTTTGTGCTGGCCTGTACTTATCGGCTTATCGTGCTCTCAGTCTAAGTTACCTACAACTACAAAACCTATGTAGTACGTAAAATTTGTATTGCACTTCTTTATGACTTTGTATGGACCAAACAAAATATTTAGAATTGTCTAACTATTAATATAATAATATAATAATTGAAATCAAAATCTAAAACGCTAAATAAAAAAGGTATTCTGAAGTGATAATTTTTTTACTATTTTCTCGTTAGCAGCTCTTTAAAAATTATCGGAAACACTACATAGATCTTAAAGGGGAAAACTATTGTAGGCCTGTATTATTATGTCATGTCAAGCGACTATATGTACACCGATACAAATGCACGGGCTATTTTTATTAACTAGAGACTTTGTTAAGATGACACATCCATATTTAAAATAAACAAAAATTGTTCTACGACTTTTAGAAATTAATACATTGTTTTACATAAGCCCATGGAACAATAGACGTTTGATGACAATAAAGAGCAAATTCGTAGCCTTGGTGTAATAATGCCTCATCTGCAAAATGACAACTTTTTAATAGAATATTTTGTATCCAGTAGTTGTAGAGCTCATTGTGGAAGAGTTCGTTCAGGAAAGTACTGCTTGCTACCTTACCCATTTCTGTCGGCAAGCGGTAATGTGAGATAAGGGTACTGATGAAATTACAGGCACATGGGACTTGTCAACTTATATCTCAGGTTGACAGGCGCAGTCGCAATAATCCTCAGATCTTTGTGATTTAAAGATCTGAGTGGCACTGCAACTGTTATGAACAGGCGCGTAGCTTACCACCAGGCATACGAATTGTTCACCCCGTCACTTGATAATATAAAAAAAGACGAGCTTAAAGACTCTACTAATTAAATTAGTCGATAACTTGCTTATGTTTAAATAGGAGGGTAATGAAATTGTACATATGCGTCATTTATTTCATGTAGTTATGTATTACTTTTAAGATTTTCGTGTGACAAAAGTACTTTTCATATATGATCACATGTGACTTTGTTATACCAAGCATACGATATTTACTTATTAACCATTACCCCGTAGAAATATTCGTTTCATAATAAGCGGAATGCATTATTTTAAAAGAAAAACAAATCAAACAACAAAGATGTTACAAATTTGTTTTTACGGGAAATCTGTAACATTAATTCTTAAAAACATTACTTAACTTTAACCGCCTTGAAATATTTTATGTTCCGCTTAAGTATCTCCCAAGTTCTCATTTCGTGAGCTTCAATGGTAATAGTTATCGTTAGCAATTCTCCACATGCAAACTGTGTTGTCGTAAATGCGTAAAATGTCTCAATACCGTTTTCTAATCAAGGTCCCAGGGAACATCAACTGCTTCTTTATGGGTAATAAAAGAGTAATTCCTCACAGAAGTCCATTTATATGTAAATCGTGGTGTAATAAAAAGTGTTTGAAATGGGGATGTGTACAGCTGAATTCTTGGCATAGAGATTAACAAGGGCGAAATCCAAATATGAATTTGAAGAAAAGTACTTCGACAAATAATTAAACACTCAATCTCATCCGATTCTGAGAAGAACGAGTAAGAAGTTTAGAAGGTACTCTTTGCAAAAAGACATAATTTGTTCACATTTATCTTTTTTTTATAAATCCAAGTGATAGGATGAACAAGTCGTGAACTTCGTAGTAAGCGATGACAATTGCAGCGTCACTCAGAGCTTTTACTCACAAAGGTCTGAGGGGCACTGCCACTGCGCCCGCCACCCTAAGATATAAGTTCACAAGTCCCATACTTGACCTTGAGTGTAACAACACTCAAGGTCAAGTATTCAATGTTAAACCTTCTTGGTTTTTGGTAATAAATAATAAATACCCTGCCTTTTTCATAAGTATTTTTATATGTTTTGACTGACCTATATTTTGTTCTTTTATTTCTTTTTTTCATTACTTCATCTTGTCACTCATTCTTGTTCGTTCGCTCGTTGACCAAGGATTACAAAAACATACAACAAAAAATATTTATCATCATCTTCGCGTATCCTTTTCCTTTAATATTCGTCTTTTTAAACTGAAGGCCATAACCTACTCCTGCAGGTCGTACATTAGGGATTTGTCAGATATTCCGGTCGTAGCTCGAAGCCAGCTTCCGCCAATGAATTAGACAATAAAACCAAATTGAACCAAATAAATTTCCCATTACCCCTGTTTTTCTGTTTGCCTCAGAATTTTAGAACCACATTTGTTTTTTTTTTGTGCCGATTACTTTGGGGAAAATTTAATTAAAACTGCGCGGAATCTCGAAGCCAAAGCTTTAATTTGCAAAGTTCGAATATTATATCGTGGCTATAGTTCACACGGTATTTTTAGTATATAAACCCGAAATAGTCGCTTATATTTTATGATTTAGTGAAACCTTAACAATAAGATACTTACTTTTCTCTACGTGTCAATATTTAAGTATCAATAGAGTTCTTGGTGAAAGAGATCGTCCACGGAAGTACTGCCACCTTAACTATTTCCGCTGTCAAGCAGTAATATGATCATTCACGCATTCCGTTTTTAAAAGGTACTGGTGAAATTACAGTCATATGGGACTTGTCAACTTATGTGCCAGGATGACAGGCGCAGTGTCAGTGTCCCTTGGATCTATGTGATTTAAAGCTTCAAAGGCATTGGAACTGCTAAGGACATATCGCTTACCACCAGGCGCACGACTTCTTCATACAGTCAATTGGTATCATTAAAAAAAGGAACCACGCACCTTCAGCTTCAGCTAACAAATTACAGCATATACAGGGTTATTGGTAAAATACGACAATCTCGTAGAACTATGTTACTAACATCATAAACAACAACTTTTGTTCCATGACTTTTTACAAAACATAGTTTTACCAGACGGAACAAGTCATGCCCCTGGTGGCAAGGGACACGCCCACGTGTCTCTGAAACTTGAAATCACATAGATCTAAGGGACACTTCTACGCCCATCAGCCTGAGAGATAAGTATAGTCCCATGTGCCTGAATTTCACCGGCATCCTTACCCCTGAAAACTGGGACGCAGTATTGCTGACATTTCTGCTTGGTGGCAGAAATAGGTAAGGTGGCATACTTCCCTGGACGAACTCTTTTATAAGGAGCTCTACTGCTACAAATACTACTGTATTCGGTAGTAAGTTACAACATGCAAGCGTCCTTCCTGACAACCCCACCGCCGTCCTGCGTTCTGCATTGGACTGGTATTTACATTAGTGCTTTATTTTGTGACGGTACATATATATCACCGTTTAGAGCTATCTATTTAAATATTTTTATTTTTGTAGTAAAATCTGATGAATTATTAAAAGTCATGGAATAAAAGTTGTTATTTACGATGTTAGTAATATAGTCCAGCAAGGTTGTTAATACTGTAGAAATAACCCTGCCTACAGAGCATTAAATTTGTTAAGAGTACATATTAAATAAATTTACTAATTGGCGAAATTCCGTAACAAGGAAGTGGCTAGGTAGCGGCTGGAAATTGGCAAAGTTAGTTTCTGAAATTGAGCGATGATCGCAAATCAATTTTAAATACTGTAGCGGAACACGCGAAGTGGATGATACGGACTGTATGAAAAAAAAAAATGAGCAAAACAATAGAAACAGAGTGAGGACAGAACAGATAAGACCACATTTGTAATAAGAAACAACATTACAAATTCACCATAGGGCACATCACTGAAAAAGAAAAAAAATAGCAAAAGTATATAATAAAGTATGGGATTCCCAACTACACAGTTACTTCTTCTTGTCGTATCGATGGCATACACTATATTATTATGGCGATCCAAAACTTAGCCACGCTTATCACGTCACAAGTAGCCGCCCTGTGCTACACTGTGCGTGAGATATGTTTGCCAGTCGTGTTGAAATGATTTGCCAATCAACGTAGGGTACTTGTCGTTGATTGCGCACTGGGTGCGCCAGACATACTAGATTTTTTATTTATTTTGTATAATACCAAGTGATGGAACGAAAAAGTCGTGCGCGTGGTTGTCAGCGACACGCCTGTCTATAACAGTTGCAGTACCACTCAGAGTTTTAAATCACAAAGATCTGAGGGACTCATCCACTGCGCCCGTCACCCTGGGGCATAAGTTGACAAATCCCATGTGCTTGTAATTTTAGCAGCACCCTTACTCTTAGAAACCTAACGCAGTAGTGCTCACATTACAATTACCGTAAAAAAAACAGAAACCGTTTTTCCATCGTTTTCTAAGGTCTTGTAACTACGCAATACTATTTATTATTTTATATTGTTATGCATTATTAATATAAATTCCTGTTTTAACTGATGACCTACCAAAGTTTTCCGCGACAGTACCTATCTGAAAATTTATTTGTTTAGAAATCGAAATTCCAATAGAAGTTGTTATTTCATTTCAGTAGGTTTAACGGTTTCTGCACAGTTTACTTGAGACTGTGTATACAAAACTTATAAAAAACTTTAAGAGATTTTAATTAATTTACGTTGACAAAAAAAAGACACATCGTTGTAGTATTCTTTGGGGGAGGCTTATGTTCAGCAGTGAACGTCGTTTGACTGAAAGATGATGATGATGATGACGTTGACAAAATATTATTGTTATCTAAACCTAAATCGGTCATTTGGTGCTGCACTGACGCAATTGTACTTCTTATAATGTTACGCATCGTGATGTTATGGGAAATGGATTTCAATTGATTTTTAAATATTATTTCAAATTTATGACGTGTTAATAAAACTTTGTGTACTTTATATGAAGTTTATTGACTATCATGATGTTTTACTATCATGATATTCAATTATTTTCTTCTTTGTGACATCACTCCATTAGTCTGTTATAATTATTAATAGGTACTCTATGTATTTTTACAATATACATAAATTTAAAATTACTGCTAATTTTTCTTCAAACATGAACACTTGTTATGTTACAGATGTGTTAATATGCTTAATTAAATTTTAACAAAATTACAATTACGTCAATGTAGCACCATATGAGCGAAATGTATTTGCGCCTAGAATGATAAATTATATATATTCTATGTACGTTGAGGATAAATTACGATGCCCAAGGCAAAGAAGTGATAAGATCTTTCTCGTGGAAACAGATGTAATTTTGATACAAAGCAACATGATATGAAAAATAACAGAATATAATAAGGTATTTTTTGTATAAAAACTGATAAAAAATAGGTTTCTTTTACTTTAATTAAATTCTTATTACTAATTCTTGTAAAAAAAACTCAAAGAAAATTTAATTCATAAAGTGTATTAATAAAAGAAAAACGTCTCTCATTAAATTCATTGACGCTTTACAAGTGTCCTCTAATCAATTTTAATGAGCCCCTGCACACAAAGTCAAAGAAAAAAGTATAAAGAAATACTTGTTTCCTTGTTTTAATATTCATGTTACGAATTAAAATTCTGTACTTAGTAGTAATTTCTTTATGATACAGTCAATTACAATTCAAACAAACTGTATTTTATTATAAGTAATATATGTATTTATAAGTACTCACAGAGATCGTAATATATGTATGTATATATGTATATGTGTGTGTGTGACGACATGTGAATTTCAAAGACCTCCTATTTAAACATAAAAACTTGTCAACGAAATTCGTTCTTACAATTTTTAAGCCTCCCTCCAGAAAAGTTATAATTTTTCAGATGTGCCTTTATAACGTTATATAGGTTGCGGATTTATAGCCTACAAAATAAAAGTAATAACAGATATGAAAGGATCACCTTTATAAATTGATTTAAATAATTTTTTGTCAAAAACGCATAATGCTTGTGTAAAAGTAATAAATTTTTATTCTGCTTTAATCAACTTACACGCATGGCACAACTCAACGGCTGGGCGTCTATGTTACGTAATTCACAAGTTTGTATTTGCTGAATGTAGTTCTGATACCCGTTTTTGATAAATGGTGAGACAATGCCCTGTTCCTGCTTAGCAAAACAACCATCAGTCTTATACGGCGCCATTAGGGCATGATGTCAAAAACAAATGTTGCCGTTCCTTTCTAACCTCGGTAAAAAAACATCCCACAAGAATTTCAAATCTCTTTTCACACATGGCCCCTCTTCTAATTTAATACCGCAATTGATATTATATCGTTATTTAATCAAATGTACGACCTTACTAAGCATTCAAAAGCAAACACACACACACACACACACACACACACACACACACACACACACACA
>NW_020653852.1:14705782-14742734 GCF_003589595.1 Hyposmocoma kahamanoa | reverse complement strand
CACACACACACACACACACACACACACACACACACACACACACACACGCGCGCACACACGCACGCAAGCACGCAGTACAACCTATAATGTATATTTTATAACGTAATAATTGATAAGAAATAGGCAATAAGCGTTAAATGAGAAAGGAGGCTAACTCCTGTAAGACAGCTCGCCTTATCGTATCGATGGCATACACGATAATGCTTATCATCGTGGTGAAAGTATTTGCGTAAGCCATTTGGCGTAAGGTACTGTCCGATTGTTGCCCATGGTCCACCAGACATACAGATAGGAATGGTACGTCGGTGGAGTCTTCTTTCGTGTATATCCATACACTCAAGTTATAACATAGTATAAACACAGATTAAACTGCCTCCATGCCCGAACGGTTACCATGCCGGACTGCCACGCAGAGGTCCCAGGTTCGATTCCCGGGCCGGGATAAATGTTTGTAGGGCCTACATTTATTTCTCTCGTGAGTTTGCGTGCAATTTGTGGTTGTCTGCGGGTGGAGCTATGTTCAGATTGTGCGTAATTATTATTGTTATAATAGTAACCTCTCAGCATCTTGATTTTTTTCACTGTTTTTCGTTTAAAGCTGGATTTGATCACCATTTCCATCTTTATCTACTACCAAGAAAATACACTATTTTAACTTTGTTACGTTTAGTTTTAATACTGAATATGATAATTTACAAAGGTTATTTGGATCTTTTGTTTAAAACTAGAATGCAAATCAAAATAACCTGTATAACGAAAATTGACTTTACGAGTACATCCAGAAGATGCGATCTACAATACCTTCCAATAAGCCTGCTACGCGCAATGAATAGCTAACTTTCGCTTTCAACTGATAAAGACTTGCAAAATCTGTTCACTTAAGTACTATCACGAAATACATAGCTGGGTTCCCGAGCAGAATCTTCTTTCAGGTGCAAATTAATTTATTTTTGTTGTCTACCTTCATTTGCAACGGGGCATCAACCGTTGAATTTTAATGCTCACGCTTTTGGCCCTTAGCATCCGGTTGTTTGCTTCAAAAACAGCCTGGTTAAAAGGGACTATTTTAAGACGAGCGGTTTTAACTAAATAAGTATTGTGTTTTTGTATATAAAACTCTGTGTATTTAACTTTTTATCTTTGATGTTATTTATAGGCAATAAATGATTTATTGCCTCCCTCCGTGCAACTGCAACTGCCTCCGTAGCATAACGGTTATCATGCAGGTTTGTCACACAGAGGTCCTGGGTGCGTTTCCCGGGTCGGAAGAGATATTAGTATGGCTTACATTTATTTCTCTCGTGAGTTTGGGTTTAATTTGTGGTTGTCTGTGTCCATGGCACCCGCGACTCGTGTTACCCTGGTGCGAGGCTATGAATGTGTGTGTTATTTATTCATTACTACCACATAATATTTTCATATCGAAAATAGTAGTATATATGTCAACTTTTTAAAATTACAGGAGGAGACCTTTAAAAAATTGATTTGGTGCATAAAAGGTAGATTTCATCATCAAGTCTACCAATACATGTCTCTGCAAAAACACATTGGACACAAAATATGTTAACAGGTAGTAGTAGTATATATTGGACTTATCTGCATCTATAATTATGAAAAATGATTGATATGAGGTTTTAATAATAAAGCTACGATAGGGAAGTAGAAATTAAATAGGCAATATTTCTAAGCAACAATGTCTTTCACGTAATGTTTACATGTTGCTATCTAAACAAAATTTAATAAAGAAAACCTATTTGAAATTTATAGTTAAGTTATATTTGGAAGTATAACTTTTAGCTTATAATAATAATACTTATCTGCACCAGACACCCGTAGCGAAAAGCTACTAATAATCATCTTGATAAAAATCTGATATTGCATACAGATAGATACCTTTAAATCACTGTGTATTATTTTTACAACACGTTATGTTGTAAAACAATAAATAGTTTTCAATATATTTTTTTTGTTTTTACTACCATGATATTCGTATATTTTTGGTCAAAATACTCCACTAATTTTGTACTATTATTGTCGCTACGGTAACAAAAGTCATTTCAACCCACAAACAACAAGCGAATAGACAAATTCATAAGGTGTGCTGCTGCGGACGATAGCCTCGATCTAGCAAATAGCCGCTGATTTGAATCCAAATGGATCGAAAACATTTCTCTTTGTGGTTGTTCGATTTTTATTTAGAAAACGTGATTAGATAAATTGTCTAATATAATACTGAAATGGTTATAATTTATCACGAGTATATTTCGCTATTTTTTTTTAATTATTATTATTTTTCCTCTGTTGTTTTGTTCATATGCGTGTTTGTGCTTGTGTAATAAACAGATTTCTCTCTTTCTTTATTTCTTTCTTCTATTACAAAATGTTGTTACTCAAAATACGTAAAATCCAAGATTATACAAGTGCTGAACGTAAAATTTGATTTTCTACATGTCAATAAAACCATCTTCATAATACTGTAAGAAACATTTAAAAGATATCTACCCAACTCAAAATGTGACAAAATTTATGTGAGCTAGTTTTTGACAAAACTTTACTCGAAAATATGGGATTATTTTTCCCCTTTTATGTTTGAATATATTTGGCAAGCAGGAATTTGTTTAGATGTCTATAATAAAGTTTAACATATACATAAATATTAATAAACTTTCACGAAAAGTATGTAAAAATACACTTTTTGAGTTAATACACTATATACACTAATAAATTATCAATTTAAGTTTTTGAGTGATTTCGGAATCCAACTACCACGTGAGCTCGCTGGAGCAACGCCATCTTATGTTACAAAATGTCTATACTTCACAGGGCTATGTACAATACAACATGCGCAATCAAAACGAGGAAATAATATTTAACATTGTAGGTGTAGCTTTTAGTAGCTCTACTAGCTCCTGTGAGAACATTACTGTGTTCCGGTTTGGGACATGGGAACTTGTCAACTTATGTCTCAGGGTGACGGGCACAGTGGCAGTGCCCCTGAGATCTTAGTCATTTAAAGCTCTGAATAACACTGCAACTGAGACGGTGTGACCTCTTCGTATCGTCATCCCACCTTTTTATTTAAATTTCTTATTTTATTCTCACACCAGTATTTAAATTCAAATTTCGAATTGTTCCATTTTGCCTCGCATTCTGCATTTATTTCGTTCCATCGTCACTTCCTGCCCGATCGCGGTAGCGAACATATCTCTTCCTATCTTTTTGAACCTTTTACTAGTTATATTTACACCATTTATTTTTTAAAGATCATAATATTATTGTTAAACCTGAATAAATACCTATGAAACTGGACTTTCAACTTATGAACTACTAAACTTACTAAGTAAGATGTCTGGAGGCTGCGGAGGCTACTCTATATTCCATCTAACAGGACATAACGCTCCCAACAGCATCAATACCCTTACACAACTATTTTCGCTTAGCATCAGGCACACGACTTATACGTCCCGTCACTTAGTATTATAAAAAAAAAAGTGTAACGTATACAGGAGATTCATCCTACGCGTCCTTTATTGAAACCACAATACCGTTTTGAAACTTAGCCAAAACGCAAAATATGTGCCAACAGTCCACTTAAAATGTAATATAAAAAGTAGGTAGCTATCACGTAACGGCTACGTAAGAAATAAAAATTCGTAGCTATGGCCAGGCTAACTAAGTAAGTCAGTCGGTAGAGCACTATGTGCGGGTCGGTAATCACGCATAAAACGGAAGTTACCGGAAGTCCTTTCGTTATTACCATATTTGGTCATGAAAAAGTGAATTTTGGCAAAACAGGGTCAATGGCGAGAAGCGCCATCTACACTCGCAAAGACTAATCTACTTCCTCGAGAATGGGTGGTCGTCGCGATATCGGGTAGGACGCTTTCGAGTACGCTTCGGGCGCATTAGATGGGGTTGACGCGCTAAAAGCCTTAGTTTATTAAAGCCACACGTTATAATACTTTATTGAAGTTCTTTTATCACATCACAGTAGTAGTAGAGCTTACCTCATTCTGCCGCCAAGCAGTAATGACAGCATAGTAATGCTGACATTACTGCTTGTTTCGGTTTGTTGTGTTCCGGTTTTAAAGGGTAAAGGTGCTGGTGAAATTAGAGGAACACGAGGGTGACGTGCGCAGTGGCAGTGCTTTTAGGAACTTTGCGATTTAAAACTCTGAGTGGCACTACAATTGTCAAGGACATGCGTGTAGCTTACCATCAGGCGCACGACTTGTTCGTTCCGTCACTTCATATTACAAAAATAAAATTTAAAATAGCAGACTTGAGGCCTTGATGCGCTACAGAATCGGGATAACCCCAGCAGCATCCTAAATTCATTATTGAACTATATTCATAGGTAGGTATTTCGTATAAATTTGTCATCTGAAAGTTGTAATCCCCGAAACACTTATCTAAAAACAAAGCTATTACTTAACACAAAAATTTTGTTGACGTTCTCCGTAAATGAGAAGTATAAATCATTAATTAAGCTTCGGAGACAAGACATTAATTCCAGTCACTGTAGAAGAGTAATTGCTTGCAATTATTTCCACTGAACGTTGCGGTCAATTTTAATACCACATTACGTCTCATCATTGGTATTTAATGTCTAAAACGTGGGCACTTATGATCTTCTATCGTACCCTTGCTGTAAGAAGGCCACATGACATACGTACGTACGTCAAAAGTGCACTATCAACCAACCCGAGAGATAGGGTTTTCCGGAGAGACTATGAGCTCGACGGCAAGTCCAGGCTTCAGCGCTCGTCCGAGCCAAGCTCTCCGCCAGTGATACGCCATTACGGGTGTCTTTGGTGGACCCGGACTTGGGTGTGGACTCGTTGGGGCTTATGGTGAGCTGCAGAGACGGACGTGTTTGTCGCTGTCTCGTGCGCAGCTAGCGCGTCTTAGTAGCGATCTAGTAGAGGGCCTGAAGTGAGGAAACGCGCGAGGCACTTGACTTGCCCTTTAAGTTGGAAGCTATGTTCGGACATTGTCGCAGAACACTGCGACTGGCATGTCCGGCAGTTGCCCGGAGAGCTAGTAGAGGATAAGCTAGATATCCTCCGGTCCCTCTAGCCGCTAGGTTATTGGGAAGAAAATCAGTACTGGGAATGAATTGCGTTTTCCAGCGAATACTGAATTAGTGACCCTTTTTTTACCGCAGCTGGCATCACACAACTACTAGCGTTCTTGTTTAAGTGAATAGCTTGTGTTTTAACTTATTTATATTTTTTGTGTTTGTTTTGTGAATGATTTGATTATGTTTTGTTTTTGTTTTGTTTTCTTCTTTTTTCTTTTGTGACGTTATTTGAGGTAACAATATAAATGTATTTTCTTTTGTTCTTTTAAAAGTGCTTTTCACATGAAAGTCATAAAAATAACGAACTACACAAAACAAATTGTTTACATGTGAATAAATATTTATAAGTCCTCAATCAACCACAATATTTTTGTATAAGCGTACCTGTATACATTGCCCGTTAAATATATTTGTGATTATCATTCATACATTTTTCATGATAAAATTACTACTCTTCTGAACATAAATTGCATTTTCATAAATGTACTGTGCTATGTACTGTGTGTAAGAATATTCCTTAAATTTATCTCAGAAAAACATTCCGGGGCCCAGATTGTACATTACCCTAACAGCACGTATTTGCCGGACAAAGATTCTATTAATATCGACGGCATTACCCCAAAGCAAATTCCCGTATGTTATTAAAGTTAGTTCGTTATTATGCCAACAGATGGCGTTAACGGGTGTTACGCTATTAGATGTTAAGATTTCCCTCCAAACCTTAAGTAGTCAATTAAGGAATTATTGAAATTTGATGTGTGTACAGTGCTTTATAGACCCTGTTGTGCGTGTGACTTAGCATACGAGTTGTGTAGGCGTACTGACCTCGTATTTTGTCTTTTGTAAACGTACTAATAAAACTGCACTAATTTCCTGATTGCGCCTTCATCACCACATTCCCTGAATTTTGTTAAACACAATCTTTAGCACAAGCCTGACTTACTTGAAATGACTTACTTCAAGCCCATCTACCTCTAGCAAAGAAAACATTTATGTCCACCGTGAAGTCACTTGTATAAAAGGAATGTAGCTCAAGGTCCCGTGAGAAGGATTAGCGATACAAACCAAACCTTTCTTACCTATTTCCTTGTATTCGCGAGGACAATCAACTACAATACGCCTATTTTTGTTTCGGAAAACTTCTTCAATGAAGAATTTCTCGTATGTTAAAATTCATCGGGCCTTGTACCGAGCCTGTTTATGAACTGCCTCCGTGGCCGAACGGTTATCATGCACCGCAAAGGTCCCAGATTCGATTCCCGGGCCGGGAGAAGTATTTATATGGTCCACATTTATTTTCTGTCGTGAGTTTGGGTGTAATTTGTAGTTGTCTATGTGTGTGTTCATGGCACCTGCGACACAGGGTTTCCCTAGTGAGTGTGTGCGTTATTATTATTATTAAGCTCACTCTTGACATGGAAACTACTTAGTTGTCCCGTTGTGAAATATCTACGACTATTCTTGTATTCATTTGAGTTTATTAGCCATACGTATCTATGTCCTTGTTCAGCCGCTCTCTGAATTTCACTCATCAGCTACAAATTTCAAGCAAATTCACTTCTTGGGTACCTTAACAGAGCTCTTGTGAAGTAACAAGTTATATTTGAATATCATTTCGTTACGCGTTACGTTGACCCAATCTACAGATTTTTCTTTTATGTGAGGGTTCGTCCCCAATCCGGGCTTCCACGTAATATCTCCTCTATAATACTGTTTTAGGCCTCGGGAGAACTCTTGACCCCATAATATTGTTTGTGTTTCAGGAAACTATTTATAATAAAACCCTATATCTCTGTAAATTTGAAGCTTCCGTGTATTAACTAAAGCAATTATTTCCTTGAATTTCTAGGGAAACTGCTTTATTGACTAGAATAGAAAGTGTGTGGTAATCTGTAACCACGAGTTATTTGACTGCAAAATTATAGTGATTGAATGAAAAATTATTTGAGAGAGGTAATCGAACAAGCTCGCTTGTATTTTAAACATAACATAATTATTTAGTTACTATTATCATTGACACAAAATTACAATATGAAATATTATGTCCTTACATAGTACATAAGGTCAGGTGGGGTAAGAGGAACATACTTTATTTCGAGACAAATGTTATGATCTCTAGGAGGAATAAATAATGTCTTATACGGATTTCGAAATACTCTAATCTTGCCCTGGGTTAACAACTTTCCATGTTTTAACAATCGTTGCGCTAAAATTAATACTTACGATGTATCTGACAAAAACGTTCAGGTTGGGCTAACGTTTCTTTTCCTCCAATAAATGGGGTAAGAGCAACTGTCGTCGTGTTTCATATAAATATAATATATATTTAAATATATCCGTAGTGAAGTCCTAAGTAAAACTATTTTAATCGAATTTGATCTTAAACCCATTGAAATAACGCATGTTATCAAAAAAAAAGTGAAAATTTAATTTTGGGGCAAAAGGAACATACAAGGTAAAGTCAGGAGTGACAAACTAAAGAAAAGTGAACCTGTTATAATTTTTTAGTACAAAAAGGGGTGACAAATGAAAGAAAAGTTAATCTGTTATAATTTTTTAGTGCAAAGCATAATAAAGGCACATTTTTAACCACTCGTTTTAAAAATTAATTTTAGGGCAAGAGGAACATACAAGTCAAAGTAGGGGTGACAAATTTAAGAAAAGTGAACCTGTTATCATTTTTTAGTACAAAGCATAACAAGACACATTTTTAACGACTCGTTTACATATCAACACATTAAGTAACTTAAGTACTTTTTAAACATCGTCATAATAGAAAAACAATGTTTGGTCCAAAAATAAATTTATACTTCTAACAAAATTTATTCCTCTCTAGTCACCATAACCATTCTACTTTGAAAACCGTTTCACTCAATCAATTGAAATTTCGTATAGAAGTAGCGTGGCCGCGTAGCTAACATGCAATGAGCCATTTTTGTGTTTGTTCTTAAATTACGTCATTATTTTAGAGTTTATGCAAATTTTTATTTAGTTTTCGACAAAAATATTAAATTTTCTAAAAATTCCTAATGAAAAAAATGTGCTACCAGAATTTTACTGCTGGCTTTAAAAACTACCTTAAGATGTGTGATTGTTTACACATAAAATTATAGTGGTGTAATTATTATAACATTCGTCAGAAATTAACATCATGTACACGAAGTTTCTAAAATTTTACCAAAATATACGATTACATTCATAAATGTTATTTGAACATATTTAATTTAATTTCTTAAAAGTATATATGTATAGGCATAAAATAATATATATGGATATAAAATTGTGTTTGTTCGAATATGACAGTATTTCATTATGACAATTCTTTAAAAAGTTTGTCACCCCCGACGCGGGGGAAGAGGAACATATATTTCTCTTATCCCGTAAGTACTATACCCTCTTACCGCAACAATGTTTTTGGCGGTTAGAATTTTGATTCCAATGAAACTCGTATAATTTGTTGTTTGTGGTCCGAAATAACTAATAAAAAGACCACCAAGATCCAGCAAAGAACAAATTACGCGCTCATCTCGTGTTTTCAGACTACACAACTGTAAATTTTTTTCTCTCTCTCTCGAATTTGGAACATCGTAGCGACATCTCTTTACAACCGTTAAAACTAATTTGCTTGTCTGTTTCATCGGCTGAGAGACTATAGTGCTAAACGCTTTACTTTGGGTATTATGGATTTTAGTCAATCTTCCCCCGGTGTTCCTCTTACCCCACCTGACCTTAATTTTAGTATTCCAGTAGCGTCGTGTCACATGATACCGATGTAGTACTAAATATTATTACAGCGTTTTCATACTTTCAATTCAAAACTTTATTTAAATTCTTTAAATAAAGATAAATATATAGATAAATATATCCTAAACCTTCTATGATGTGTTCAAAAACCGCAAATTACGACCAGGCATCGACCAGCTTATAGATAATCTGTTTTATTAAAACAAATTTGTTATATGTGAACTTGTTATTATTGCATATAAATAATAACATCGACTTCGATTTTATTGTTAAATTCAAATTTCGAATGTCTCTGAAAAATAAAACAATTTGATTCGACCTCAATTCGTCATCAACATCAGTCGAGATGAAGTTTTATTCGAAATGAAATGTCAATAGCACACAATTTTGACAAATTTCAAACGTTACTTGATATCGAATGATATGATAGTTAGGGCCGACTCTAGTTTGTCTAAGAATTAAATAAAAACTACGGTTGTGTGAAATGCGTGAGAAAAGTTTTTATTTGCCATCATTTCCCCAGTCGTAATAACATGCGGTTCCTGAACACGTCATAGAGAGCTTATAAGATGTGTATAGATAAAGCAGTGTGCGTAACTGTACATAATTAGACATCAAAACACTCGTGTGATGTTTTTATGAAACTCGCCTGTCGGCTCGTTTTTCATGGCTTTCATTCTATAACAGTCACATAAAGCACTATTATTAGTGTTATTTTGAAGAGATTTTTTTTATGTTAAATAAAAGTTTATTTTATACGAAACATACCTACATTGACGTTTTAATATGAAAATCTTATCCAAACATAAAAAAATTCCAGCAATAAACTTTAATACTGTTGCCGCATATTTTGAAATAATTTGATTTGAACTCGGGTTAGATTATTAAACAGAAACTTTTTTTTTAAGTGGTCAATGTCTGCCTATTAAGCTACTTTTTGTTAACTTCACTGTCAAAATAATGACCACCCTGCCTAATGACAACTACTAAATCTCACTTTCCCGGAAAATATAAAACATACCATTTTGTTCAAAATACATTTTTCGAAACAAAAGGATTGAGTCTTACTGACAAAGCCGTTCCATTTATCCCAAAATTAATGATCAGGTCAACGAGTGGGAAATACCGAGAAGATACATAACGGTCGAGTAAGGTAGGCAAAGATAAATCAATTTAACACAACATTTTGATACTGTTACGGTTATGGGGATAAAGGGGTAAACGAAATTAAAATCTTATCTGGCTCTACTGTCAATCCTGCACAAAACTAATATGGGAACTAGAACTAGATTCTTTTACGTTTGGATAGCACTGTCCACTTAACATCAGTGGCTCTCTGTCACTTATAAATTGCTTCCGAACGGTAACCAACGCAGAGGTCCCGGGTTCAATTCCTGTGCCGGGAGAAATACGTAGGTACCTTAATGCCGTGGCCACACAGAGGCGGTCGCGGAAGCGTTGCGGGCGCGGGAATTTTTGTAATGTACGAGTTCATATAAACCCTGCCACACTGAAGCGCGCGGCAGACGCGTGGCCGCCTTACAAAAATTCCTGCGTCCGGAACGCTTCAGCGGCCGCCTCTGTGTGGCCTGAGCATTATGGCATACATTTATTTGTCTCGTAAGTTTAGATATAATTAGTGTTTGTCTATGTGTAAGTCCATGCCACACGCGATGCAGGATTTCCCTAGTGCGGGGTTTTAAACGTGTGCGTTTTTTTTTATTATATTATTTATTAAAAGAAATACACACCTCAAAAATGTCTAGAAATCAAACACTTTTGTGCTAATTACAGAAAATCAGGTTTTATAATGTATTTTTTAAGAGCAATGTATTTTTTTTGTCAATTTTATAATTTGAAGTTGATGTATGTGTGTAGCCTCATTAATGCCTCTTGCTAGATAATTGAAAATCTGATAATGAACCGATTAGCTCACAAAATACACAACATTAAGCAGTGACTGCCCATCAAATCTATCACTATCAAAATTCAAGCTAACTTCACTCGGCAATGGTCGAGAAAACTCCATATAGCTGTAAGAGAAAAACAGCGATATCTTTTGAGGCGTGTCACAACAGACTCTACCAAATAATGAATGACCACAAGCACTCTCGCGGGAGTGGAACGATTAAGAAAAACGGTTCCGTACAGGTAATTTGAGATTCGTGGACAAAGAACACAATTTTGTTGAAAATACGAAGTATGTTTTGTTGTTGGAATGTGAATGAATGTGAGGCCACTATTAATATATAGTGCCATGGGGAATACGTGATAGAAAAAATATTTGTAAATGAGGATTTTTTATTGGCTTGAAACGTCGCAGTGTTTTTATATACTGTACATTAATAGTCAACAAAATGTTACTTTTTTATTTAATACACTTCACACTATGCTTTCTCAGTCCCCATAAACACCTCTCACGGAGAAAATATTTTGAATTTTTATAGTCTGTTTTTTTTGAAGATGCAGTAAAATGTCGTTAGCTGCCAGTTTTCGTAATATTTTAAATAGTCATATAGCTGTTGTCGACATTTTTATCGATAGATTATGAAAGTAGGTAAAATTTTACCAAAAATGTCCCAAGTTGTGAAAGATGTGACGATGAAGTGACATTTTCAAGTGTAAAAATTTTAGCTATGGAATAAATGATTATTTGACTTAGAATTTGTTCTAATGATTACTAATTGCTTTATTATTCCTATTTTGACAGTTGGTCTATTAGTATCGAAAACAAATTGTTAGTAATTCACGTTTTAATAACAACGGGCGGATTTGATAATATACAGGGTGTCCCAAAAATAACACGCCAGAGCGACACTGTGGGTAGGTGAGCTATATACCTACCAGAAAAAAATATTTTGTCCCTAGTAAAAGTCTGTTAGTCTTCGAGATATATGCCCTTTTTTATTTTTTTGCAAAAACTCTACAGTTTGTTGGGTTTTATGCTATTATTGCCATGGTTAGCTCCAGATGGTTGTTATTTTTATTTTTCGAGTATTCTGAATAGTTTTTCCAGGTACAGCAACTAATATTTTACTGAGAAATATCATAAACTATGAAAAAAGTGATTAATTTGGTATACCTCGTACCCTTATAAAAAGTTAAACATTAACTTTGAATAGCTAGTGTGAAAAAAAATACTACTAATAATCTTAAAAACTACTCCACTTAATGCAGAATCAGGAATTGTACAATACTATTGAAATTTTTGACAAGAACTTAGTCATTTTATTTTTTTTCGACATCAACACCCTACTAGCCGAATTGGTTTCTAAACAAAAAATTGTGTTAAATTATTGAGCTTCATGACTAACTACTCTGTCGCTAGGCCCCAGGTAGTAAAAAATGAGCGAGAGGTATGACCCTTATTTGTTATCTCTCTCTTACGTCGGTATCGGTCGCCAGGTGGGATCGGGTCGGGTTGGGCCTGTAGTACCCGTTAGTACATACCTTTGTGTTTTGTGCTACGTACGCGTTTTTCGTTTTATCGCTGCTTCCGTTTCTACACTTTCGACGACTTGGCATCACTTTGGACTTTGATTTGATAACGATCGGAAAAGTTTTTTTAGTAATCATATCAACAACTTGGCATTGCTTTGGACCCTGATTTGCTTACTATTTGGACCGTGTTGTTTGTGTGTGATCGACGGCTGCGCCTCCGGATTCTGCCTTTATACAGTTAAAATGGCAGATCAACAGAATATCGTTGGAGCAAACCCCGAATTCACTCATAGTGATTATGCTGACATGTACCTAATTTATGGCGAAACTAGACGTGTTTCTGCTCGCGGCATCGTATCGTTAAATGCAAGATTAGCAGCAAGATTGTATGCGGTAACATTTCCTAACCGTAGGCCACCGATCCATGAGACCATAATAAGTGTTGATGCTGCATACAGAGAGGATAGGAACCCTGGCCATCGTGGTGGAGGCAGACCTCGTACCGTCGCAGACGAAATAGTTTTGCAGGAAGTGTCAAGAGATCCGTCCACTTCAGTTCGCCTGATAGAAAGACGGACTGGCATTTCAAAGTCTACGGCACAGCGAATTTTAAAAAGGCACCGATACCACCCATACCATATTCAGAGAGTTCAAACTTTACTGCCGAGCGATTACGCTAAACGCGTACAGTTTTGTCAACAAATGCTTCAAAAGCACAGTGAAGAGCCCAACTTTTTTTAATACGATTTTGTGGAGTGATGAATCAGCATGTCGCACAGATGGCTATGTAAACCTCCACAATATCCATAGCTGGCAGTTAGAGAACCCGCACGAGAGAAGAGAAGATCGGTCCCAACACCAATTTAAAATTAATTAATGGACCGGAATTTTCAATGGGGAAATATTTGGTCCAGTTGAACTGCCTCCGACTCTAAATGGCGAAAATTATTTAGAGTTTTTACAAAACCATTTGCCAAACCTTCTCGAAGATGTGCCAATAGCATTATTAAGAAGAATGTGGTTTCAAAATGATGGGTGTCCAGCCCACTACGCTCGCGATGTCCGAACGCACCTCGACCAGACGTTCCCACGAAGATAGATTGGCCGATTGGGACCAATATTGTGGCCACCGAGATCACTTATAGTTATTTTATATTTTTATTATATTATTAGTTGCAGTACCTGGAAAAACTATTCAGGTTACCTGAAAAATAAAAACATCTACCATCTGGAGCTAACCCTGGCAATAGTAGCAAAAAACTCAACAAAAAATAGTTATTCCAAAAAAAAGTGCAAATATCTCGAAAACTAAAAGACTTTTACTAAGGTCAAATTATTTTTTTCTGGTAGGTATATAGCTCACCTACCCATAGTGTCGCTCTGGCGTGTTATTTTTGGGACACCCTGTATATTAAATGAAAAACTTTAAAATATGTCTCCTATTTGTATTTTATACACATACTGCTAAATTTAGTGCATGTATACAAAAATTAACAATTCAAATGAACCTGTGCCCAGCAGTTGGGCAAATAATGGGCCAATGATGATTCACATGAAACAAGCTCGGCTAATTATTTAAAAGTGTAACCAACATTCAGTCGGTAGTCGATATAATATTTTGTCGACTACAATCTCTAGCTGCTTGCAAGGGGGCAACTGCTTTTATGCAACTGTCATTTTACTACATTTTCAAAAAAGACCGACTATGATAATTTGTTGTGTATCTGTAGCGGACTGGTAAATGGAGTTCGATGTTAGATGTAAAGACCAAAGAAAATATTTTTACTGTTTATTTATAATTGAAAACAAAGTATCTGCACGAGCACGCGAAAAACAGACAAATCAATGAAAAAGGCGCCAAAAACAAGTACACTTAAATTTTGAATTTTAATATATAAGTAACTATTTAGAATACAAAAAGATTTGTAGCGACTCTTGCTGCTACAATATCTGCATGAAAATATATTTTGACAATAGATCTACTCTGATTAAAAACGGCGTAGAGTCAGCCGAGACCTGTACAGAGTCCGAAAAATTGGTATGTGTAGATCCGAAATAACTAAATAAAATTTTCTTACAAAAAATAACATCTATTTGCCAAGTTTTATTGAGATCAGTTAACGGAAAGTGGGTGAAATCCAATAAACCTGATTCATCTCCTAATTTCCACCTTTACAGGTAGAATATTTTCTCCAAATATGAACGGGACCACTACTGAGGTATCCCCTTTCCAACAAAAAAAGAATAATCAAAATTGGATCACAAACGTCAGAGCAATGGCGTACCATGCACAAAAAAATAAATAATCAAAATCGGTTCGCAAACGTCGGAGCAATGGCGTACCGTACGTATATGCACAAAAACAGTCGAATTGAGAACTTCCGTCTTTTTAAAGTCGGTTAAAAAAACAATTCAGCGATATTGTAAAAGCATTCCAGTAACATTTCGAATAAAAAATAATTTTATACCGCTAATGGCTACTAGGTACGCAAATAATTAAAGCTGTGGGAATTCCTAAAAACTCAGAAACACCTGATAGCAATTTGGGCCTTTAATTTTGCAATAAAGTTTAGCAGTTGATGGCTCTAAACATCAAACTTTCAGTTTGGGATCACCGAAATTACACTCACGGACAAAATTGAGGAAACCAAGTACGAACTTTTTCAATATTTAAACGTTTCGGCTGTTTTATATTATTTATTAGGGATATTAAAATTGTTAATGGTTGATCAGAGAAATTAGCAAATAGTTCAAAGAATTACGTGAATAGATACTTTCATTGTGTAAAGTTATCACGTTTTCAATTTAAAATGACATTCTCTTCGTAATCCGAAAGGCATATACAACAAATTTTTAAACTGCCCCATAGAAAATGTAAGTCTCTAGCCGCGTATTTTCCCCTTTTTAATTCGACTATTTCTTAGGAATTAGTAAGTATCTCCGCCTAGATATTACTACTGATAAGTGGCATTACTGCGTACCAATAGATAAAGAGATTAACGTTCTTACACTAACGTCGTATGTTTGTATTTGGTTTTTCAACGACTTTTCAGCCGTAGCGCCATCTATGAGAAATGTATGATATTTCGTCACCCAGTTAGATACCTTTCGATCGCGAGATGTCGCTATTCATTGTATTTGAATTTTTATTGAATTGATATACAATTATTTTTATGTGAAATTACCCGACTAATTTGTCATAATTATTAATAAAGACCGAACACTCATAAAAAATTCTTTCGATCCGGATTCGAACCAACGTCTTCTAGCATACCGTGTCAGAAGCTATACCAACTGAGCCACGGAACGAACCACCGGACCTCACGAATTTTTCTATGTGCATCGTGTTCGATCTTTGTATTAATAATTATAACAAGCTACTGGAGTAATTTCACATAAAAAAATTGAATATCAATTCAATAAAAATTTAAAAGTTATTTATGTTAAGGAAAATATTATTTCTTTTTTAGTTAATGTGAGGAATAAAAATAAACTAGCTATTCTTGATAATCGTCTTCATAAAGTGTCAAATTCATTTAAGGGGCAATGTAAAAACTTCTATAATAAGATTCCGATTGATATTCAAATTTTGCCATTTACGAGGCTTAAAACTACTTTTACTGAAACAAAAACTTTATACCAAGAGTTATTTAATATACAGCTTCTGCGTAGTTCTATGACAAAAATCCGTAGTAGTAACCTGTACAGCTCTTGCAGGTAGTCTCCATCGTTTAAATTTAATATTGTAATGATAAATGTATTCAAATCTATATATTTATAAAGAGCAACCCCTAGAGTTCCTTGCTCATTCTTCTCAGGGGAATCTGCCTTACGAATGAGCAGTAGAGTTTAATCATTATGACGATTTCAATTGCAATTTGCTTACCTATGAAATAAAGATTACTTGACTTTGACCTATCGACCGCGCAATCATCAGAATATGCGAATGAAGATCTTACGTCTCAGGGGCGGCATCGCACTGCCATATTGAAAGAGTCCATAAGTGGTAGAAACCAGTTTCCATAAGGTGGACTATCAACATGACATTGGCGGCCTAACGGTTTGCACTGTGGATACTGAATGAGCCGATTCCCTGTATGGCCATTTCTAAATTGTCAGATCTGTGTATACTAGTTTATGCCATATTGCCACGAATTCCCGAGTTTGAGTGCTGTTGTCTGGCACATTATTATCATTCACAAATTGAAAACTTTAACTATTTTATATAACTATCGATCAACGTGTAGAACAACATATAAACTTATATAAAATTTTTACCAATTTTGTGAGCGGGTATAAAACTTCGAGAGTTTGACCCCGTTCATTTTATAGGCTGGAAGTGTTCCAATCTTCGGCCATTGTCTTCGTGCCGAAGTGGACACGTTCCTATAATATCTTAACGATCCGGTAGTTTGAAACGTAGCCAATCATTAGTACTGAATTTGTTTGAAGGTTTATAGATGTATAATAATGTTCATAAATCAGGATCAAGGTGACGGATGACAGATGTCAATTGCTCTTTAGCTATGGCTGTCGCTGCTGCCATTTGCGTACGAGTTGTTTTTTATATTTTTTGAAAATAAAAGTGAGCATAAATTCCTACGTTTTATTTCCATCACACATGAATAAAAAAAATACCACGTTTAATTTCTAACTTAAGTTCCTTTTTGACTAGCATATAAATGTTTTGGCTTCCGCTGTAAACTTATATTGTGAATGAATAAATAAGTATTAAGTTCTCTGAGCTGCAACAATGGTAACAAACCGACAAAATGTTTCTTCTGTTTAACAATAGCATGCATAAGTACAAAAATAAAAGAAGACAAAGTCGACAAGAACAGACAAAAAAGGTTTATAACCATTGTTATGCAATTAAGAATTGATGGTTTGGTACAATACCAAGATAGCTTAAATATCACAAACAATCCTCTAAATAATTAATCATACCTACACTTTAGGCTTATACATTCTATTGCAGAATTGAGGCCTTTCGTAATGTTGCTGCCTAACTAGCACAAATCCAGGATAGATATTTTATAGGATAGATATAATCACATCGTAATTACAGTCAGGCAAAGCTGTGGTAAAATATAAAATGAATATACATAAAATGAATGTTTGTTTGTATGTTTATTAAGTCTGCATTCTACTATTATCCACTCGATTGCGATAAAACTTTCCTGAGTTGTTTGTTATGCCCACGCCAGCAAAAGTTTCTCAAATATTAAAACCATTTTAAAATATCAGTCGGGCCGGTTGTTTTAACAAATGGGTCTACAGTCGAAAAGGCGGTTCTTTTGCAGATGCACTACTGCTACTAGGCGACTTTCTTTTGTTTCAACAAGTGTAGGTACAACCGAAAAGGCTGTTCTTTTGCAGATTCACTTATCTATTGCTCCAATAAATGCGTCTACATTGATTTATATCTTCATCTGGACTAAATATATTTTGCTTACCTATACGTTTCGGACGTATTGCAACGTCCTTGGTCTCGAAGGAACTGAAGTGACGGATGTCAACGTCTTTTAGCCGTACGAGTTTTTCGAACTACCCGCACTTGGTCCTCTTTATTTATTTGTGACACAACACTCACGATATGTTGCAACTTGTCGGGCGATACTTGATGTAGTTTAAATTTGCTGATGACTGGATCCCATGACGATGTAATCTTGAAACCATCTTTTCGATTGAAATATCACAATGTTTTTTAATTACAAGAGCTTCATGTCCACGTGATGACGTTCTACAGAAAAGATCTTGGGGTTATGAAGCTCAATGCGGTGGTTTGATCCTGATTCCAGCAAAGGTTTCCAGAAGTCGCGATGTGTTCGTTGATTGATCTTGATTTTTGCTGATGATTTAAGGCATTGCAACGCATGCCGTGCTGGTACAGTTAGTTTATTACAAAACCACTATTGATTCTGATGCTTTCTATGACCAGATAATACGAGTTTTACCCCTTTCACATTCCCCCGTGTAGCGATAAAAAGAAATTTGCATATAATTCAGCCCACCTACGTAATAGTTAAAAGGTATACAAAATATATTCCAACAATATTAAACGAGAAGGTATTGTGACCCGCTCTTGGTACATCGGTCAAAGCGTCTGCCGCTAATATGTGAAATCCTGACCAATCGCGATCACCCTTTGCTGATCTTGAGAGTAATCTGGTCTATCGAACAATTACTTAATGGATTTTTTATCCTATTTTCGAAATATTTATAATTCATAAAATCAATAGATTATGCCTTTTAATATATTGGAAATGCATTTGAAACAGTGGAATGTTTTTACGGTAGATTTGATCTCTGATTACGAAATAGAAGATTATCAACTCCGTGGACTATGATTTTACAACAGAGTTGTTTACAAGGCTTGGCTTTATAATTTACGTCTACCTAGACCACAGCTACCAACTCAACTTCTTCGAATTAAGAAGATATATAATAATAGTTAGCCTACACATAATTCCACTGCTGGGTCCATGTCTCCTCTTGTAATAAGCTGTACGCCGCGCGAACCCAACGCAGTTTGGAAATGTTTTTTTTTTCACCGAAAAGCTAATAGTAAATTTCAAGTTTAATTTCGCATAATTATATAAATTCCGAAAAATTTATAAGTCCAAACCCGGACTGGAACCTACGACCCGCTGCTTAAGAAGCGGTAACTCAAACTATTAGGCTACCGCACGTCTGTATGTAATACATATAAAACATTCATTCTTAATCTTAAGTTTCTGGGAACTGGAGAGACGCCTCGGTGTCGCGAAGTGAGCGTGCCTTACAGCTCTGTCACCAAAGAGGAGATATGGTAGTAGATTTGGAGTCAACGGCTTAACCGTGGGAACCATTAGTTAGTTATTAGAAAATAGGGAGGGTACTGTACGTACCCGGGCGGGCCCGCCACTCGAAGCGCTAGCCTCTTTATAACCGGATAAAGTCAGTGATAACAGTCTGTGACAACCCTGTACACTGGTTGATCTGTGGTCAGAACCTGAACTTAAAAGATTCCTGTGCACGCACAGTTTATAGTGCCCTTCTCGTATACCCTAAGGGTCGGTAGGAAGGGTCACTATAATCAAAACTCATCTAGAAAGGTACGGGTGCTGGTCTAGCGACGGAACTTGTGCTACCCATGCTTGGTATGTACACAGTGGTCAGACAAGTATCATACACTACATTTCCGTTCAGTTTCTATGGGACCAACGATCATAATATCAATAGCCTCTTTTCTGTAGTTAATTAGTATACATTTAAAGTCTAAGCAAAATGGGACGGCAATCTGCAGATGTAATTTTGTCTTCCTTATAACAAAATATAGAGACATATTTATTTATAAAGAAGAGACAACTACAAATATGGGCTTAGCGATGCTCAAATGGTTCGGATATGTAGAAAGAAAGAATGTAAGACGATTGACCAAACAGATTTACTAGGCGAGAGTGAGCTGGCAAGTTGGTATGGGCCAACTAACTTGACCAAGTTGAGGTGATTCTAAGGAAAGGTAAAGCCAGCACTGACCACTACAATACCAATGTACATTCAATAACAAAAGTTAGTATAACTTATACGGCTAAAATGTAACACTACCAGCCATTTTGTTATTGGAGAAAACGCAAACAACTTTTGAATGATCAAAGTAATCTGCATGTAAACTGCCTTGTTTTTTTTGACGGGCTTCATGAGGATTGCTAAAAGAGCTCATAGTAGGTCCACAGGCCGTTAGCAAATTTATTCACATCGATCGATTCGTGTAAACAAAATGCCTACTTGAAAAGCAATCAATAAAGAACCAGTATAATGCTGCTGCAGTACGTCTAGCATAAGTTTAAAGTGGTATAATTGAAATTGCTAGCGATATAGTACAAAATTTGTGTGTTGCAATTTGTACAGCGCCACTATTGATTATCAGTAGCAATATTTTACGCGGAAGTTAGCTACTATATAGGTACGCTGTATACTAATGAGAATAGTTCAGAAGTACGGATCACATTTTATTGTTTTTTGTTACTTTGTTTAAACACTTTTAGTTCTTCTAGCAACCACTAGAAGCACTGTATAGTTTGCCAATTTATGTACATAAATGAATGAAATTAAATATTTTTAGTATACATAAAAAACGATTTCAAAAGTTTGTGGAATCACATCTATTTGCTAAGTTTAATTGAAAATGGTTAGCGAAAAGTGGGTGTTCATCCCCTAATTTGTTACCCTTAGTGGTGGAATATTTTCCTCAAATTTGAATTGGACTACTACGAAGGTACCCCTTTCCAACAAGTACCCCCTTTTCAAAAAAGATCCATCAAAATCGGTTCACAAACGGAGTAAGCGCGTAACATATCCACAAAAAAAAAACAGTCCAATTGAGAACCTCTTCCTTTTTTGAAATCGGTTAAAAACATACAGCAGCAACAGAGAACTATAACTTAACTGGATGACCTACCGGTTTGCACTGTGAGCACTGGATGAAGTCCCGGGTTCGGTTCCCGCTAAGACCAATTTGGGAATTGAACTTTTCGAAATTGATTCTGGTATGGGTGTTTTAGGAAGTGCCCCAGAGTGAATTCCGTTGCTCTGGTATTCCCAGTAAAGGTAATTCCAAAGGTAATTCAATTTGAGACCAGGTAATTGGTGTAGTCTTCTGACACATTTTCATAATTAAGCATGAAAATTATAAAGCATAATTTATAATAATAAGTACACACAATTTACGCGGTCGTTAGCAACTTGAAGATTCTAAACTTTCGGTACTGTTTAGAAACAAAAGCCTAACAAAGAAACAACCGACGGTCTTAGAAAAACATTACAAGAGAAAGGCAACGCAGAATAATAATGTCGTCCAAACGTAAAGTTTATTCTAGTACATTACCTCTGTGTGATAAGTTGCTAGAACCACAAACATTATAACTTACATTTTTCTGTGTACACAAATACGCAGAGGAAAAAAAGTATTAAATAAATTGTAAGAAAAACTGGTGCGCAACGTTGAACAATTGGCTGGGCGCGTTATGTTCATCGCTAATCATATTTGTAAGAAATTCTTAAGTCACATTACTATCTATATACTTACTAAAGTCTTGAAAATGATCACAGTTAAATTTGTATTGAATTGATATTCAATATCAAATCATAGATGGCGCTACGGCCAAAAAGTCGTTGAAAACCAAATACAAAGATCCGACAAACAAGCACATAGGAAAATTCGTGAGGTCCGCTGGTTCGTTACGTGGCTTAGTTGGCATAGCGTCTGGCACGGTTTGCTAGAAGACGTCGGTTCGAATCCGGCGGAATCGAAGGAATTTTTTCTAAGTGTTCGATCTTTGTATTAATAATTATAACAATTATCATAATATAATAAAATGAAGAGTTCATGTCCAAAACAGCCTCAAAGAAAGATTTCAAAAAGAGAATTTTTCCAAGCAACTGTAGCAGTGATATAAAGAATTTGTAATTAGACCTTACTCTATAAATTATTATTATTATTAAGTAATTATTTTTACCAACAGATAAACAAAAGACGCAAAAGTGAAACTACAATTATACACAATATACACACGGCTCGATTTGCACTACTGCGAAATGGAAGTGAAAGAATTTCATGTCAATTATGTAACTCATGTACACAAGCTCGTATCTAGAGCTAAAAAACAGTGTCTTCTGGATAATTCTCGCACTACTTGTACGTTACTCAATTGACATAAAGTCCATTATCCTATGGTTACAAACATTGGCTTCCATTCCATTCCGCGGCTATGTAATTGAGCCTTATGTATATATAATATTACAATATGCAATAACTTAAAATGTTCTTTTTGGAAAGTACGTAAGTCGTAGTATAGGTATAGTTTACATAAAAATACGTATTGTAAATAACATTACGGTGATAGCGAAAGGTACCTATAAAAAGGTTATCTTTTATAGACTTTGATAGCCGTTGGTTTGTAATATAAGTAGAAAAATACGCTACTTTTATACCAATAAGTTGAATCGTTGAGTCACGAGGCCTTTATCCATGATGTAACTAAGACATATAAGAAATATCTTGTAAATTGTTAGGCAGGGTAGCAGGTAGCGTATTAAGAACCTATAGTGCAGTGCGGTGTTTATTGTAACCTGAGAACGCCGACACACCGCGTTACCGCGCGGCCGGTAAAACCGCAAAGACAAGCGCAATGCATAAGCGTGGTGGAAAAAAATAAAAGTCACACGGCACCGTGTAGCATACGCCTTATATCGATACTTGCCGATTTCGCGCAGCAACTTAACAGCAGTTCAAGTCTTCATTCGATTTCCGAGTGGTTAATTTGCCTTATCGGCGGATCGGGAGGCAAAATTATCCACTAAGATCTCCCCAGATGCGCTCCAGCACCTTTAATAAAGTTGCTGCGAAGCATTACTCGGGCAAAACGAGACGAGTTCGACAACTACGACCCATTAGGCAACAGGCGTTTAGATGGGGCCAGGAAGCGAAGCTTTTGTATCTAACGATTGCCATCTGGCATTGTCTATTACGCGCCATTATTTCGAATTCACTGCCAATTTGAATCAGTACTTTTTGTGCAGTAAATAAGATGGCCTCTGCATTAAATTTTTTTGCTCCTCAATTATTTTAAAAAGTTCTTTACACCTTCTTCTTACTTTTTTTTAAAGTCTTGCATTAGGGAAACCCTGTGTCACGGGTGCCATGGACACACACATAGACAACCACAGTATTAATTTATACATAGGTATAAACTTGTAACGAATAGACCTATTTCCAGTACTTTAAAAACGCACAGTTTATATAAGTTCATGATTGTATTAGACTGTGTATGTGTTTTTTTTGTACATGACAGGCAGATGACTTCACTCCACCTGATGTTAAACGGAAAGTAGAATCCAAACGTGAAGGTACCTAGTGCAGTGTTGATACAATCACTGCCGTGGCTACCTCCACCCTGCATGCCTACAAAATGCGTCTTCACGCCTCGTTCGCCTCGCAATATGTGAATGTCAGAAGTTGTTAAAGGAGTGAATAAAGAGTAAACAGAAGAGTCAATTAATAATCGTAATTATATTCCTGTTTGATGGTAATCTTTTTTCATTACCCAAGATTCCATCAGGTATTTCATCTCCTGAGTTGATTATACTTTTATCTGAGAGAAATTTCCACGAAGTTACATAAATGTGTAGCGGAAGGAAAAGCGAAGCTATAAACTAATACTTGGCAAACTTGCTCGTTTGATGCTATGAGAGAGGTCATAAAACGCTTGTACGGAACTCTGCCATCATCTCTTTTTAAGGCCTCAGCTTCCCTTTAACTTATTTACTGTGTAATCCGAACTTTGTTTCACGACCGGCAATATCTTAACGCCCACGCATTTTACTCCTATTTTACGAATAAAAGTGAAATAAATGGTGCTATTTTAATGCCTTCCTTGAAATGTTACGAATAGCTTTATTAGTTTAGAATTGGCAGGGTTTTTCATTTTCGGTTTCCATTTGCTCTATGGTTTACAACTTTATGTTCATCATTCTACTCTTGTTTAGTGTCTAGTCTTTCGATACAATTGACACTAACAACTACACGCTGACTGTGTACCGGTTTCACGCCAACTGCGCTAGCAGTCGGCAGTCGCACCGAAACATTCATGCTTTTCGACTGCATTGTACAATCAACCCAAGTCCTTGAATAAAAACTAAAAACCTTTACCTTACCTACATCTGCCGTCAAGCGGTAATGTGAATATTACAGCGTTCCAGTTTTTAAGAGTAGAGGTGCTGGTGAAATTACGGGCACTTGTCAACTTATGTCTCACGGTGACGGGCGCAGTGGCAGTGCCTTTCAGATTTTTGCGATTTATAGCTCGAGTGACACTGCAACTGCTATGGGCAGGCGTGTCGCTTACCACCAGGTGCACAACATGTTCATCTCGTCACTATTTTTATTATAAACAAACACAATCTAATTCCCTAAAGATAGTTTCTAATTTGATATATGCAGAAACTATTACCGTTTAAAATTTATAAACTACATAACCCTTGCATGCAAAATATGCGCGTCACCGACTCAGTGACAGGGGCTGCGATCACCGCTCTGGGTCGTGATTGGTTCAGTAAGTGTCCATTGCCGTCCAACGTCATTATAATGGGAACTTATGAGCCGGGCACGATACAATGCGGGATTTCTTTTATTAACGAAGTTCAGTGCTGATTTTAGGTTATAAATATAACTATTTCACATACGATTTGTTAACCTATGGAATGAATAAAAGGTTTAATACCTTGACATTGTTTTGATAAAATAATGCTTGAAATAAACTTATAGTAGCTCATAATTCTTGCGTTTGCTTGCAGTTTTGAAATCTAACCTTGTCGTGGGCATCGTTTTGCAAAGTACCACGAATGGTGTGGAACATAATATTGGCCCCTTGAGCCCTGACCTGCGTGTCTGGTGACCTGTTTATTTCGGCCATTTCCTCCTAAATCGATTACCAAATATCGTCCTTATGGTGGAACTTAAATCCAACGCTAAAATGAGGATTAATGTAACAATGTGAGTTCATTCACATTGTACATTATCTATCAATAATTTGTCTCTAACGATTTTTTGGCATTTTCGAGACTTGAAACTGATGTTTTCAGCTCGAAAACGTCGAGACTTCATGCCCTTTGTATCTTGAGTGCAAAATTAAAGACTTTTATAAATAATTTTGGTATTCATAATTGAAGTAACTTATAAACTTGATTAAAATTTAATGTTTTTAAATTTGACCAACTTATGCTGACTCAATTTTTTCTTCCGATACTATGAAGTCATCCTTATAAGAAACTGAGTTTAATTTAAAAAATTAGTCAATTTTATTCATTATGTATGAAAAACTATTTTATGAAATTTTGCCAACTTCTGCTGCCCCGTTTGTTTTGTTCTGTGCCTTCCCTATCCCTTCTATAGTTCTATCCCTTCATGAAACTGAGTCGACAGAACTTAAAAAAAAGGTAGATTTTATTATTTTTTTATGGAAAACTCATACTTGACCCTAAAATGTGCTATGCCAAAATTGTTTTGAAAAAAAAAACGTAATAATTCCTTTTTACAATAAGATTCCGGAGCATATATTAAGTTATCATTTCCTAAGTTTAAAAACTACATTAGAAATATTTTGATCGAAAAATCATATTACAAAATTGAATTAGATAAAGATGTATGGAAAGACGACATGGCTCCGGAATCCACACAAATTTGATTCAAAGTGTATTCCATAGCATTTAAGTTTATTTGAAAAGAGCAATCCCTAGAGTTTCTTGCTCGTTCTTCTCAGGGAGGTCAGCGTAGTGAACGAGCAGTAGCTTAAACTTAAATGTGACGTTTTCAAGTGTAAATTTATTTTACCTATGGAATAAATAATCTTTGACTTTGACTTTGACTGAGACAGTTTTTTTATATGTCCTACGGTTCCGGATTTCCCCATACGGTCCGATTTATAAAAACATTATCTATTAATATACGTCACAATTTCAAATATTTAATTTTAAGTCAAATAATGAAGGTGCTTAATAAAAAATCTCATAATCATCATAAACAGCAACTGTACATTGTAACTTTCTAACTTTTGTCGGTCGACCAGCATCTACAAAAGTCAGTTGACGACACTGTTCAAATTCTTAGTTGAAAATGTAACCTTACGTTATTCACTTAAGGTACACAGTTTAATACCCGCTGCCCACGCTGAGAATGCCTAGAATGAATGCCGCAACTAATGTTGCGTGTCTATAAAAAGTAGCAAATAAATGATAAACAATTTATGTGAAAGGAAAACGTAATTCCCGGAGCTACAAACATAATGAACCCTTAATTAGAGGTGATTACTTTCTGGAGACATGATTAATGACACCATTTGATTAAATGAGAACCTGTTTTGGAGACTTTACAAAAAAGGATCTGGAAGAAAATAAGGCAGTAAATTATTTCGTTCTTTCCTCTAAAATTCCAATAAATTATTAATAGCAATTTGTACTTGAGAGCATGTATTTCTTTTCTTCTGAATTTCATTTTATGTATTTTCCTCTTATTTATTAGTTATCTGATTCTGTACATAAAGAAAAAAAATCAAGTATTTAGAAGTACAAATTGTAAGGGAACAAATTGTAGCCTTGATATAATAAAGCTACATATGATTATACGTCATTTAGTAGCAGTAGAGCTCCTTGTAAAAGAGTTCGTCGTTTGGGAAGTACTGCCACCTTACCTATTTCCGCCGCCAAGCAGTAATATAAGCTTTACTGAGTTCCGGTTTTGAATGATAAGAGTACTGGTGAAATTACAAGCCTATGGGGCTTGTGAACTTATGTCTCAAGGTGACGGGTGCGTTGGCATTGCCCTTCAGATCCTTGCGATTTAAAGCTCCCAGTGGCACTGGAACTGCTATGAACAGGCATGTCGCTTACCACCAGGTGCACGACTTGTTCGTATGAAACTATCAACTTTCAAAAAATTATACAAGAATAAAAGTTGTTAGGAGTGTTATAATCTATCATATAAAAAAAAATTTGCTCGATACTCCACAAGTTATTCCTATGTCCAAGAATTATCAATTTGGGCCCACTGTGTGACGTCTTCAAATAAACCGTGCCAGACGTTATGCCAACTAAACCACGGAACGAACCAGCGGACCTCACGAATTTTTCTATGTGCTTATTGTCGGATTTTTGTATTTGATTTTCAACGCTTTTTAGCCGTAGCGCCATCGATGAGAAATCTATGAAAGTATTTCGTGACCCAGTTAGGTAACTTTACAGCTAGCAGCCCTGGCTAGAGATGTCGCTATTAACTGTAATTAAATTTGTATTGAATTAATATTCAATTATTTTTTTTTGCGAAATTACTCCACTAGTCAGTAAGTTATCGGCTAATTTCGTTCGTAGAATTTTTTAAATCACTCTGGTGAAAAGTTGTAATTTTGGAGATGTGACCTAATTACACGAAGGGCTGCGAAATAAGAGACGTTTAGTGTTTGTGGACAGGAGCTTAAGTAAACTATTAATTTACAACCTGTATAATGATGTTGTTGCTGCATTAAGCCCGCGTAATAGACTCATGTTATTACATGTAATTTCATTCGCTGCTACTAAACAAACTGACTTTGAAACTATAATTATTAATAAAAAAACCCAAAATGGTTTATATTATTACATCGCTTCAGTTCTTAAGCTAATTTGTAATCTGTTTGTATAATAAAATAAAAAGTACATAGGCTGCAGTCAAACAAAAACAAGCAAACAACAACTTTAATTCGCAAGTAATAGCCATTTGGTTATAAGGTGTTCCATTCAGCGCCATCTCTGAGTAACATTATTGTTTAATTTGGGTGCGATCTCGAACAATTTTTAATAACAAATGTAAGTAATATTAGGTTTTTGTATTCAATTTTCTTTTTGTGAAATTAGTCCGCTAGTTTGTTTTAATTATTAATCGAACACTAGAAAAATGCCTTCGATCCGGCTGGCTTCGAACCAGCGCCTTCAGCATATCGTGGCTGACGCTCTTCCAATTGATCTACGTAACTAACCAGCAGACCCTACGAATTTTTGTAAGTGCTTACTGTAGATCTTTGTTTTTAGCTTTTTTTCCGTGGCGCCATCTGGGAGAACATTTGAAAGTTTTTCTTCGCTCAGCCAGAGACCTTTACAGCTACCAGCGGTTGACTGGAAATGTCGCTTTAATAATTGTATTATTAAGTTTATTAAAAAATCATGGAAGTAACATCGATATTTTAATATTAAAATTGTGAAACTGTTGCTTAAACAGCAACACTGAACCTGAAAGATTGTCATAAGTAATGTAAAATAATATTGAAGTTGACGCAGTGTATGGAGTAAGGGGCTGGTTTTCACAACTCTACGTCGTAGCGCCTATTTTCCGTGAGTTGACACAGTATAATAAATTAATACCAAAAAGTTCATAAATTTCAAAGTAGGTAATAATTAATTTAAAAGAAACAGACTTCTTCAAATTCGGTGAACAGAAGGAAATATTGAATTTGTCCCGTTGTCTTTCGAGATCCTTTTGCCACTTACTGTCGTATAAATCAATTTGTACTGCGTAATGGATTCTGAGTGTGGGGACGTGTTAGAATTCGACAGTTTGTATCATTAATACTTACAAGTGAAATACTTTGTGTCTTTCTTTTTATTATTAGTATACTTTGTAAAATGTAGCGTTGTTCTACGGATAATTACTAAATAGATCCTAATCTATGATTCTTATAGAAGATATGAGGGTGTCTACATTATAATACCCGCAGGAGTATACTCAACATCGCTGAACACTTAAAGATTTTCTCGATAACTGTCTAGAATCCAGCATCACCAAGCACCAGGCCACCGAAGGGTGAGGCGCCACTGCGGGGAACGAGCGCCCCTTCAGAATTTTTAGATAATAGGAAATGAAATTGTTTTTATGAATGTAATTCATGTATTTTTTGTTTTTTCAAACAAACCAACGATTCGGGACATTTACAGGTGACTGAGATGGTAAAGTCATCAACCAGCTATTAATGCAAACCAAAACCAAAAAAAATACGGTCACTTGTCACTATTGTTACAAAAGTTATTAATTAATTATCTTATTTTTTAATATATCAAAGAACATTCCAATTTACGCATCATGTGTTTTACAAATTATGTTATTTGAACAAAATATTTTTTTAATAAATTAAATAGTACCATTAATTGTTAATGATAATTAGAATAAATTAAAACATAATTATTATTTAGTACCGCAGTGTTATGTCTGCTGAGAAGTTTTCATCAGAGGAATTACTTTATCCCAAACTGGTGGTACGAAGAAACCATCTTCCCTGTTGAAATTAGGATGTTTTTTAATTTTAATGGACTCTCGCAGCTTTCTGAGCAGATAGCGGACCTCTTTTGCAAGGACCTGGGGTTGACAAGGACATGGTGGGGAATTTTTTAGATACACACTTCAGCAGTGGCCGATTTTTGTAATATTTTGTCACATTAAACTTTTGTCAAATCACTGATACCTTCTTCAACTTCCATCATCAACCAAATCATCATCTTAGTTTATAACGCCAAAGTGTCCAATAACTATTGCTTAAAACATGTTTTTTTTTTTAATTTAAATAATCTTAATAATGTCCACGCCACCGGTAATTATTTTTAATAATATCAAGTGACGGGATGAACAAGTCGTGCGCCTGGTGGTAAGCGACATTTCCCTCACTCACTAACTCTCATCACACTTGCAGTATTTAAGTAGTAGTCGGCAGAAATAGGTGTGGTGGCAATATTTCCATCAAAAAACTTTTTCATGACGAGCTAATTTGTTATATATTATATAAATCGCCTTCTGTGATTAACCAACAGGTAAACTGGTTTGAACTGTTTATACAACATATATACTTTTCTTTTTCCTTTAAAAGTATATAAGCATTTAATATTATGGTGTATTTATTGTTATGTATGTATTAATAATATTATTGTTATTTGTATGTATATGTATATCTATGGATATGTATATATTTTTATTATTACTTATTATGTAGTGTACTTTATGATGATATTCTTTGGTTGCACCCCTTTTGCATATCCGAATTGTCTATCCTAAGGTTGCCTGGAAGAAATTGCTACATAGCAATAAGGCCGCCTGTTGCACATTGACTTACTACTACTATTATACCTAAGCTATTGTATTGTATTTTAATTGTAATTTTATGTGCAATAAAGAATATTTCATTCATTCATTCATTCATTCATATACAATTGAAATTTTTATTGAATTGATATTCAATTATTTTACGTGAAATTATTGTATTTTCGAATTCGGAATACGAATCGGATTTCGGATTCGGATTCGGGTGTGCAAACATTTGATTTTTTAAACTACTGCAGATTATTTACATTGTGTAACACGATTTGATTACACAGTATGTAACACGACTTTTGTTTCTGGTTTATCAATATCATTTTCTAATTGGTTTTAATATAAAAACATGAAAAAACTTTATTGGCAGGGAAACTTTGTTTTTGTGGTCAGGACAACGAAAAGTTGAAATTTGCGTAACATTAAGGAAATTTACAAATTTTCGGGTTTCTCTTTACTTAAAGCCAAAGCAAAAACATTATATTTCAAATGATTACTATATTTCAACCAAAATTCTACAAACTGATGATAAAGAACGTGGAACTGTTTTTGCGAGATTATGTAAATACCACTATGTAGCTTGTACATAAATACCACTATGAGAACCATAAAAGCAAAATTTCTTTTCTACATACTTACTGCTCAATTAACCAGAAATCAATACTATCACTGGGCCTGTACTCCGAATTTGGCCGAGTATTACTTATTTAACAGTTAATTGTTTCGGACGAATGTCAGACGGAGAACGGCAGTAGAGCCCGTAAACTCGTTCTCGTTCTCATAATTAGTGTTAAATAAGTAAAACTCGACGAAATGAAGACGCATTATGCGAATGAAACAACATGGTTGATATTGTTTATTAAATTGGTCGGGATTACTAATTTAACAGTAATTATTTCGGACGGAGAACGGCAGTAGACCCCCAGGGCCTGAAACAGATCCTTTTTGAAAAATTGTTACATATCGTTATCTGTGATGACATCTAAGACTGTCCATCTGAGACGAAAACAGGACAACACGGCTCAGAACTATTGTAAACTAAACTTACTTGTAAAAAAGGCTTTATTTACAAGTAAGTGAAAATTTTCATAATAAACGAGGTACGTACGCAGCGTCGGGTCTTAAGATAATCTTCTTTAGCGTCGTATGACATAATTAAAAACAACGCGTGCGGATTTCCCTCTAAACTCTTAATTTAGTATTAGATAATATATTAGGATGGTTTGATCATCATCATCATCTATATCGTCTTGTTCAAATTAACACATACAAGACACCCAACTTACAGTCTATACCAAATAGCAAGTACTTACTTACATCGCATTTTAAGAGGCTTGAAAATTTGTTCTGAAACATAAATGTTATTCACCACTAACTAATATTAAATATAATAATAGAGATGAACATACATTTATACATACTTCAGTTGTCTATTTTGCATTGTGTTTATTTATTATTGTACGGTACTGTAAGTGAGGGGGTAAAAGCTATGTTTACGTTTTGCACTGTTTATTTAAAAAAAAAAGAGATAATGTCATTTAAAATATGATACTTTTGATTTTTTTTAGGCACATGGGACTTGTCAATTTATGTCTCAGGGTGACAGGCGCAGTGGCAGTACTCCTCCGATTTTTGCGATTTAAAGCTTTGGTAGCACTGCATCTGCTATGGACAGGCGTGTCACTCGGTATCATAAAAAAAGTACTCGATCGAAGTGACAAATAAAAGACGCTTTCTTGTAAGTATTTCTTGCCAAAAATCGCACCTAATTCACCAAGTACTTTTACTAGGGGATGAAGTGTAATTAGTAGCAGTAGAGCTCCTTGTGAAAGAGTTCGTCCAGGGAAGTACTGCCACCTTACCTATTTCTGCCGCCAAACAGTAATGTCAGCATTATAGGATTCCGGTTTTGAAGCGTAAGGGTGAAATGACAGGCACATGAGACTTGTCAACTTATGTCTCAGGGTGATGAGCGCAGTAGTAGTGCCCTCAGATTTTTGCAATTTAAAGCTCTGAGTGGCACTGTAACTGTTATGGACAGGCGTGTAGCTTACCATCACGCACATGACTTGTTCGTCCCATCACTTGATGTTACAAAAAAAGTACGGTTTTTCAGTAGCTTAAATCAGAAAGGTGCATCTAATTCGTCGCTTCGTGGAGGCGTACTGGTGCGATCTTCAAACCCTTAGAAATGCTTATCTAACTCAGTTCTACTTGGTTTTTGTGTTTTACACATTTACAGTACCGTACGAATGCAACACTGCCAGCGTAGCCATTCGACACAACTTATAATATCAATGATAACTACCTTTATTATATTTCGTCATATATGAGATAATTATTATAGTTTAGTTTAATGTATTTCTCTCAACATTACAAATTTCATACAAATACAATTACATGTCATTTTATACTTCTCTTCAAAAAGTGAGCGTCAGTTCACAAAATAATGAATAAATAATTATATCATAGTGAATCATAAGTTCACAATAGTGTACATGTACAAAATCAAACATAATTAAATTAAACTAATAAATAATTGAATTAAACTTACAATATCAAGTGTATACAGAAAATGTCATCATGGATTCTTAATAACTAATAAATGTATATTACAGCATAATAATACGATGAATGTCAAATCATTAATAAATATAATAATTTAGTTATTTATTAAGTACTTTGAGTGTACTCTGTTACTGAGTAAAGGGACTTTTCCAATAAAAGGTTCTTCAGTCTGCACCTGAACGTTTCCTCACAACATTCGTTTTTTAGTTCGGCAGGTAGGTGCTCATTATTATGGGTCGTTCCTATAACCCGCGGGTTTTTTTCGTGAAGTGCAGTGCGACGCGGTACTGATCGGAGTTGTCCCACACGACTGAGGCACCCACCCATCACCTCCACTCGCCCAAACTATGCTAAGTGTTTCCGCGTGAACATAATGACCTCAAAAACATATAACGTGTAGTGGGTCATTATTCGGGCACACCAAACAGCGCCTTGCAGGATTGCTTCTGGGTTATGCCAACCACAGTTCGTAACGCTCGCTTTTGTATACGTATCACCGCTTACAGGTACAGACGCTGACAGGTCAGCGTCTGTCGAATTGCCCCACAGAATAGTCAAGTCATAGTTGAGTGGAAGTGTGCAAAGTACGCCAGCCTCAACGCATTACGAGACACCAACGGTTTTAGTTTACGTAGAGCAAACACCGCACCACTCAGCTTATCACATAGCAAGTCTACGTACTGTTTGCAATTCAAGGTAGGATCGAACGTAAAACCCAAGAATTTGCATTTGTCACTCATCGGAATAGGACACTGGATACTCACACTCGGAACGCGCCTACCAGAAAAGAGCATAACATTTGATTTGTTTACGTTGAGAATCAAACCATTTACTGAAAACCATCTTTCTAGTTGTTCGCATATTGTAGTGATTTTTTGATTGAGTTGCTCGTATGTGCGCGCACTGACCACTACTGTTGTGTCATCAGCTTACAGAATTATTTGACCTTCCGATACGGCAGATGGTAGATCATTTATAAAGGTCATAAAAAGGGTATTTCCCTAGCGCAGATCCTTGTGGAATCCCAACCGTCACCCTTCCAGACTCCGACCTCAGCCTTTTTCCACCCGACATTACTTCAACCGTTTGAGTTCGGTTTTCTAAAAACGATCGCAGTAGGTCACTACCACGTCCTCGCAGACCGTAGCACATTAGCTTTTTTATAAGTAGGTCATGACTTATGACGTCAAAAGCTTTGGACATGTCGCAGAATATACCAGCTATTTTACACTTGTCATCGATGTCTGTGGTGATACAGTCAATTGTTTTATATGCTGCTGTTGTAGTGGACATGTGTTGTCGGTATGCGAATTGTGGTGGTCAGTAAAGTATTGGTTCCGAGGTGGTACATTAAGCGCTGTGACAAAATCGATTCTATAATTTTGGAGATGTTAGGTACTATCGATATTGGCCTATAGTTGTCGTCCGATGTGTTGTTCTTTGAAAATTGGTTTTTCGCCATTTTCAAATATGGCCGCCATACAAGCGTTTGTTGGCAATAGAAAAAAAATTGTTCTGATCCCTTCCAAAATTGTCATGTGGTAGTCTCTAGGAGTGCTTGATAATAAAATTTGTGATCAGCATTAGTTTATCGCCATTTTTCAATATAGCTGCCATAGAAGTATTTTTTGGCGGTAGATGAAAATTTGCTCTAATTCACTTGAAACTGCATGTTGGGGTCTCTATAGGTGTTTAGTAATAATTTCCGATCAAAATTAGTTTTACAATATGGTTGCCTTACAAATTTTTTTTAGCGGTTGATAAAATTTTGCTCTAATTCTACTGAAAATCGCCATGAGGGGTTCTCTATGAGTGTTTAATAATAATTTGCAGTCAAAATTTACTTTTTGCCATTTATCTACATGGCCGCCATTAAAGAGCTATGTTAATTTTTTTAAAGTCATAAGTGCTGAGGCCGTAGGCCGAGGTCTAGCCCGAAGGGTCCGCACGCCACCTTACGTAGGTAGTATACGGGGACTAGATTTCACAATTGTCAAAATGTAAGGCATACTTCCCGATGTAGTGGAAATAATAACTTATTTACTTATACAACTTATAGCGTTGTTGTATCTCGGCTGTCTCTCTGTTAGACTCTTTTTTATTGGAAGCTATGCCAAAAAGAGAAGTATTTAGGGAAAAAATGCCAGACAATCACTTCAAATTTCTGGTCTCAAACTAGGGAATTTCCTATACTATGAGTACCAGAGTAACGATAATTCTGAAGGCAATACCCAGAATACCCTGACCAGGACCAACTTAAAAATGTTTTTTTTTTCATAAATTGGCTTAAATAAGGGATCGAATGTGGAACCTCCTGATCAAGCGCCCATAGTACTAATCACTGTGCCATCGAAGAGCATAAGCACAACCCGTAATATGAAAGCGACCACGCGCCGCACACCGTGCCCTACCCATTTATATTTAGATATACCTTACTATTTATATTTAGATATACTCATTTGAGTACGTGTGTGTATGTGTGTGGCGCATATGTACATTCATACTTCATAAACAATATGTTAACCAGTTTTTGTTAGAAGTATCTATTGTATAACTTTGGACACCCATTTGTATTTGTAACAGCGAGGGTCACTTGATCCTATAGGCAAACTGTTTATACAATTTTGTGGGAACGTGTAAAAGTTTCGGGATTTTGGATAACGTTTACGTATTAAGTAAATTATAAAGTAAATAATATTAATAAGAAATACTGTAAGCAATAATAATATTAATAATAACAGTAACCAATACAAATGCAGAATGATGTCCTTTCGATACGGCACGTATTGTTCACCGGTTCGTGAACCTGATTCCTTGACCCCGGCCTACTGTAATAATAATAATAATATAATAATATGTGCCAGATAAGCACACCTATTGCCTGTTCTCAAAGTAAGGAATTCCCTGTACAACGAGTACCAGAGAAACGGAATTCACTCTGTGGCACTTCCTAGAACACAGACCCGAACCAATTTAAAAAAGTTGATTGCCCAAATTGGTCCTACCGGGAATCGAATCCGGGACCTCCATATCCAGCGCTCATAATGTAAACCATTGTGCCACCGAGGTCGTCAAGTCGCCTGTGCCTTTGCCGGGGAATAGGGCCTCTTCCATTTCAAAATTTGAAACTAACCTTTTTAGGCCCAAAATAAAACTTTCAAAGTTAATTTGTACAAATCAAACATTTTTTGCGTTACTCAGAACAGATTAAAATATCAATCGATTTATTTTATTATTATTATTATCCATCATTAAGAAAGATGAACGTTTAGATTTTAATACTGCTTTTGTAAATTTAAAAAGACCATTTAAATACATGCCAATTTAAATGTGAACTAAACTAATCAATTACGCTTCGATTCTATCGAAAAATGTTGAAAATTTCGTAGACGGATGAAAATTAGAAATGACAACGTTTTGGAGAGGATGCACAAAGCTATCTGGTTGTAAAATCTTAAATCATTATTGTTTATTTGTTTTGTTTGCTCCAGTAGTCAGACTTATTATTTGACTATAATCATTCATAATAAGTGTGATCAAAAAATTTATAACAGTGTCAGAATTCCCATTTTTGTGTAGGATGCTGCCCCACACATGGAGCAGCTTTGAACTCATTTTGAATTAAAATTACTAATAAAAATTATTTGCAATAAGCAAATAATTTTTATTAAATTCGTTATCAAAAATCTTTAATATCTATCTGTTTAGTTAAATCTTTAATCACAGGACTATTTATTACAAACTCTCGTTTGTTCCATGTAACGAGAGTCAAAATAACAATAACAATGACCGCAGCAATATGTAAAGTAACAACAGCAGAACTTTTATCAAAAGTCAGTCCATTACATTTCACCAAGTAGTTCAGCGCAATAAAAGCCGGCGAAAATGCGTATTCATCACGTCGTAAAGACCTATTGTACAATGAGTGCGACTCCTGAATTCCACCGGATAATGTGGTGCGATCATTCCCGAATAGTTCGAGAGGAATTCCCCCTATCCAATAACGCTAAGTCAGTGTCTCATAAGTTTTTTGGTGGAATGTCAGCGGTATACGTCCTCTTTTCCTGCTGCGCTGCTGAGGTATTTTTAATAAAGTGTTGGTTAAAGTACCTACATCAAGAATCATAATGCATAGACGGACTTATATAATAATATATAATTATAGTAGACATACAAACACGTCATATAATAACTGGACATGTGCGCCGCGCCACTGCCGCTGTCATTTGTCTTTCCACGCTGCCACCGCCGATAATTTTGAACGGTGTAAGGCTGTATTTCCACTAGAGATGTGCGAGGTAGCTAGGCGGTGAGAGGATGTACAGCGGCGCGGTGCGAAGATGCGTTACGGACTCTTTTCAGCTTTGCACGGGTGGGGTGCGGCGTGGTGGGGTGAGCGGTGGCGATGTGTCAGTGTCAGTTAGTGTCATACTTTCAGTAGCTCTAGTTTTGCACACTGTTCTGTATGTACA
>NW_020653852.1:14613669-14690782 GCF_003589595.1 Hyposmocoma kahamanoa | reverse complement strand
TAGATTTTCAGTACAAATCGGCAATTTCATACTTTAACCCCTATTATTACCTACGAAATAAAGATCATTTCACTTTAAAGATAAAGATAAAGATAAAGATAAATTTATTTCTGTGTAAAATATTAACCTAAATACATACATAAATCTTATTAAATAACCTATTATTTACATATATGCGCCAAATTGTCGCAAACAATGAAATTATTTTATGTTTACACTACTTTAATTAAGGTTAGTAGTGCAAATTAATCTAGGTGATACCTAAACTAAGTAAAATTGTTTACTTGTGTCTTAGGTATCTAAATTGGTGATTATAGCATAACGGTTAGTCAACATATTTTGTTCAATAACAATAAATTACAATAATACATAAATCTTAATTATAATTATATTACTTAAACACTGATATAAAATTTTCAGTGTCATTATAGTTAATTCTTTTTAACCAGTCTTGTACGGTTTTTTTACATTGAAACTTATTCATAGGATATATAGATAGAGAACGATTTATTTTATTATACAAATAGCTACCAAGAAAGCAAAAGAATCTATGGGAGTGTTCAGTTCGAAACCGTTCAGTTGAACAAACAATGTCTGATGACTTTGTCTTATAATGAAATACAGATTCTTTATTATAATCGTAAATGTTTATTGGACCTCTGTGGTCTAATGTTTTACATTATGGGCGCTGGGTGCGGAGATTCCGGATTCGATTCCCGGTAGGACCTATTTACGAAATTAATTCTGGTCTGGGTGTTCTGGGAAGTGACAAATAAGAAGCAAATATGCTTATGATTAAACAAAAGAAAATTTCATGTTGAAGTAAGTACATAAATTGGCAACATGAATACACATTATGATTAAATAAATCTTATTTTTAACCGACTTCAAAAAAGGAGGAGGTTCTCAATTCGACTGTATGTTCTTTTTTTCTTTCTTTTTTGTATGTATGTTACGCGATAACTCCGGTATTTGTGAACCGATTTTCATGATTCTTTTTTGTTGGAAAGAGGGTACTTCCATAGTGGTCCCATTTCATTTTGAAGAAAATCATCCACCTCGAAGGTTGGCTGATCACGCATGAAGATTCATTTTTATAAATAGCGCCTAACTTTAATTTAGGAGCAATTACTTTAATGGTTGACTTTGCTATTTTTCCAATTCAAGGCGTTTTCTCTCGATATACTTTGAATAATGAGAACCGATTTTTATTATCTCCAGTGTCAAGTCCTGTATAGTGGCGAACTAGGGGATATTTCAATAAAACTTAGCAACTAGACGTCATTCCACGTACTTTTGAGGTCGGTTTTTTTAGTACTCTGTACTGATTTATCTTTAACATTTTTTCTTGTTAATTTCACTTACCATATAACACGAGAAATTCATTTAAGCTAGAGGTTATTTAACAAACACTAGCTGTACCCGCCATGCACCAAAACGTAAGAAAGTCACGTAGTGGAGAAGTGCACCTGCAAAAGAGCCGCCTTTTCGGCTGTACACACATTTGTTGACAAGACTTGCCCACTTTTTATTTTAAATTGGTTCTAAAACTATAGAAACTTTTGCAGGTATGGACACAAAAACTCTTATTACGGAATAATGCTTGCAATAAACACCACGCTTTTCTATACAATGTATAAAAACTCGCAACCTTGGTGTAGTAAGGCCACATCTACAAAATGAGAACTTTTCTGGAGAGAGGCTTAAAGATACTACAAATTAAATTAGTCGATAACTTTTTTATACTTAAATTGGAGAGCTATAAAATTTCCATTTTCACATATACATGGTTTTCAATTTTAATTTCATGTTATAAAAGAACTTTTGATATGAACTATAAATTAATTTGTTAGTGTTTTTTTTAAAGTTAGTGTAATTTTGGTTTTAATTTCTTAAATAATAACATTTATTGCAACTTCTGCCTATTATTATTTATTAAACATTTGTTGTCTATGAATAAGACCGCCTGTAATATTTTATCCTCGTCTTTTGTTTGCCCAGGAGCTCCTTGCACACAAAAACAAAATATACAATTTTCCTCCTGCGTGCATTAAAGAGTTTTCATATTCCATTGCATTTTCATTGTACTTGATTTTTTTTATGATACCAAGTAACAGGCGAACAAGTCATGCGCCTGGTGGTAAATGATGCGCCTGTCCAGAACAGGTGTAGTGCCGCGTAAAGTCCGGCCAAGTCTGGTAAGACGCGGTATAGCGGGAAGGCAGGAAAGAAGCGGTCCGGGGGCCGATCTGCGGGATGCGAATGCGCGCCGTGGCGTGCCACATAGCAGTCCCGCGCATAGTTCACGACGGAACGGCGGCGCGAAGGCGGCCGGTGTGACGGTTTTTCATCCTTTAAGTTTTCAACACAGATAAAGAAAGCAACATGTCACTGTCGGATAGTGATGAAGAACTTTTTTATTCAAAATTTTCCTTAACTTGGCTCTGTAATTTCACCACCACACTTACCGTTCAAAACCAAAACGCAGTAATGCTCATATTTCTGCTTGACGACAGAAACAGATAATGTGGCAGCACTTCCCTGGACGAACTCTTTCACAAGGAGCTATACTGGTACTAAAAATCAAACAACAAAATACTCTAGTATATCTCTGCAGTAAATGTTTGTAGGATGAGGTAGAATTATTGACAAAATAATACACACAGAGAGAGAAGAAAATGTATAAATCGAGATCTTAGGTTTTCGCGATTGTTACACATTTATTTAAATCGCGTATATTTATTTTTTCAAACAAACCGACGTTTCGGGCCCTTTTCAGTTTTTAGTTTCATTTCCTAAAATGTACAAACTCAAATTGCAGTATGCTGCATGCAGTACTCGGCAATCTTCGTGTTTCAGCTGTCGTCGGATTTCTATCAGCTGCCCAGTGCAGAACGGACTACAATCAATTTGGAAGTATCTATATACTACTACTGTTATTTTGGTTATATTTTTATTAATTTGCATGTTATATTGCTTAGGAATGTATATTATTATAAAAAGGGTAAGCAGTAAATTACGTAGTTCTGAATAGATGATAAACCTGCTAGTTACTGTACATGGAAATTTGTATTCGGATGCATTAAGAAAATTGTTATACTGTGCAAGATACAATTTGCAAGAAAAAATTACATGTAAAATTAAATGTATACCTGTACTCTTTTGTGAAGACGAGTTGACAAATCGTCACTTATTTTACGAAGAAAAACATCGTAATGAAACTTGTGTATCGATGAAGGTTCATTGGACTCTTCGAAAACGCCAGAAAAAATTACCCGCATCAGGCCAGCGTGACGATCTAGATAAGACCCGTGTCTAGCGGTGAGCCTTATTTAGATTGATTATGACAACCAAGGATACAAATTCAGACTCATATATATCTTTGTTTATATGTAAGTAAATTACACTCGAAATCGTCACATGACTAAAATCTATTACACATTTGTAAGGCTAATTCCCTAGAGAGGAATGAATAAGAAACTCCAGGGATTGCTCTTTGTAAGCAAACACTTGTACACATTTGTCGTTTACAATATGTATTTGAAATGACATCCGAAACAACTTGGAAGAACTAAACGGGTCATCAAAGATTTTTGTCATCCAAGTACGCATAAGCTGTATACGACTTTAGTATAAAGTTTTTGTTTCACTAAGTACAGTTAAAACTATTATAAAATTAGCTATTTAAAAATTGCAAATTTTGACGAAATATTATGGAAGCTTATTATTGGCTCTGAATTCGTGACATTGTAAAGACGATTGCCAAATAATATCTGTTTATTTTTTTCCTCGTGTTATTGTTATGTCAACTAAATTTTTTTTAATTATACTTACTAACAAATACTAAGTTACGTGATTTCCAGCTCCACAAATAGAGATTTATCTAAAGAGAGAAATATTCATAGTACTGAGTAAATATAAAACGGAAAAATATTCAAGTATGGAACAAGATGCTGAAGCAGAGATGCTGAGACATCTTGGAACACTGATTGCCTCCATTCAGCTGTCTGGTGGCTCGTACCACGACAATGCAAAGCACCTATTTGATATTTTCCAAACTATTTGAATATACTTTGTTATACTTATGTAAATTTGCTTTGAATGTTTTTAGAAATTGACAAAATGGCATTTTATCCAATGTTGTATATGGAAAAATGAACCCGTGTATCTTGCATTTGTATTCTTAAGTCATTATCTCGACGTGTGATTACGGTAATAAACTTGAATATCGATTTATAAGACGTCTACCAAACGATGGAAGCACTACGCGAAGAAAAAATATTTTTCGACTAATAGAGGTATTTAGTACCCATAACAAAGCGCTACAGCAAAAAATTAATGAAAACAAAGACAGAAAAATTCGTTGGGTCTGCTGGTTCGTTCCGTAGTTTAATACTCCGTCCAACCATTTATTTAACTTTAGACATTTGATAGCTCGAATTCTAATCAATTAGTTATGTCCTAATGTGTGTCCTATTCGATTTCGATTTTTATAACCATCGATTTAAAGGATATTGTCTGAAAGTGACGGGACGAACAAGTCGTGCACGTGATGGTAAGCTGCACGCCTATTCATAACAGTTACAGTGCCACTCAGAGCTTTGAAGTGCAAAGATCTGAGGGCACTACCACTGCGCCCGTCACCCTAAGACATAAGTTGACAAGTCACATTTACCTGTAATTTCACCAGCGCCAGTATCCTTCAAAACCGGATCACAGTAACGCTGACATTACTACTTGGCGGCAGAAATAGGTAAGGTGGGAGTACTAACCTGGACGATCTCTTTCACAAGGAACTCTACTGCCACTAAAACGACTTGTGTACGCAAGAATTAATGTTAATAAAGATTCAATTGACGATTCGCGTTCGTATGAAAAAGAATCCGACGATTCATTACGATAAACAATAACAATTTACTATAATTAATTATAATTTATTTCATTTCATTATAATTGATTAGACAGGCACCAAAATTTATCAACTTGAATAATCTTCGTTATATAATCAGTTGGCTCGATAAATATCGGAGCTAAAGAGCACGTCGCTTCACTAACATTAATAAATAAAAGAGTGGAGTAATTACAATTTGATTGAATTTCATATTGAATAAATATCATTGTAGTAAAACATCGTGACAATATAAACTTCATATTACTCCACTAGTTTGTAACAATTAATAATGCAAAGATCTTTTCAAATACCAAATGTTGCACTAAATTGGCATAATGACGCGGGCTCGAGTCCTATCAGATCAATAGGATTATCCTTTTATTTTTCGATTTTTGTATTAATAATGTTATTCATTTATTTATTTGACATCGACTGCTTCTTAAATAGAATGTAACATAATTAATTATGTTAGGTAAGGCAAATAACAGATCACCCCGTGGTATTTAGAAGGCAGTCGGTAAAATTAGATTAGTAAAGAAAAAGAAACACGTATCCATTAAGAAAAGTAATTGGTTGTTTGTAATTAAGTAATAGACATCCTGTAATAGTTATAGTAGTGTGTCGAGTGTGTGTGTGTGTGGGTGGGTGTGTGAGTGTGTGTGTGTGTTTTGGTGATTCTTTTTTTGATGGAAAGAGAGTACCTCAGTAGTAATCCCATTAATAAAATAAAATATATATATGTTATTAAGTTGCCAATAAACTACTTGCTTACTTACTTCGCTAACAGCGACCCAAAGTGGATGTTGGCCTCCGACACCAAAGTATGCTATTTCTGTCGATCTTGTGCCAATTCCGACCATTCGGACACATTCAGTTCTTTTAGGTCTTTGGCGACTTCATCCTTCCAGCGATATCTTGGATGGCCCAATGAAAGATGACCCGTAGGTTGGCCCAATGAAAGATGACCCGTAGGTTGGCCCAATGAAAGATGACCCTTAGGTTGCCCCAAATACGCGCTTTTGGCAGCTCGATCCTCTCCCATTCTTTCCACATGTCCTAGCCAGTGAAGTCAAGCAGATTTTGTCATAAGGAAGATTTTGCACATAAAAAATCAACAACCAACCAACCTACAAGTAAACAACAAAGCATAAAATCCACATAGCTACGAAACGAAATTTGAACAGTTAGTTACTCCTAAGCAAAAAGCAAAGTTCTAAACAAAAGAAAACGACTCGCGTACCAGGTGTATGCACTCGTATTGATGCGAGATGCTCCACGTGTAAGATATACGATACCCAATTCGATTGATAGATTCCATGGAGACTCTTAGGGTGCGTTCTCATTATGTCGTAACGTTTTATTTATCGTTGAACGACTATCGGATCTAGCCTGTTCCCATATCACAACTATCTGTCGTGACTGTGTCGTGACGTTTATTTTATCGTTGAACGACTGTCGTGTCTAGCTATTCCACCTAGACGTAACGATAATTTATCTGTTCACGACAACCGCCTTGTGTTTACACGACAGAATCGTTTGAGTTACGATTATCTCTCGTCACACTTTTATTTGTAGTCAGACGATTGTCATTGTAGCTCTTCCCATTATCACGACAGTCAGTCGTCGTAACGTCAAAAAAGTCATGAACGAGTTAATCGTGTTTTACTATAAGTGTATATAATACAAGCCACGACAGTTTAAACTGCACGACTATCTGTCATCACGACATAATGGGAACGCGCACTTACGCATCAAGTAGTTGGGTGAATTTATTTTTATATTTATCATTTCATTTTATATCTTCTTAATTTATTGTCATTTTTACTGAAAATTATCATTGCAGCTAATATTGCTTCTTTTTGGTCTGTTATAACAAATTTAGTGTTTATATTTGTTCAGGTATTCTCGATCTAAGAAGTTATTGAATATTGTAATGATAAATGTATTGACAAGTATATTTACAAAGAGCAACGCACGCTATTAATGCTACAAAAAAGAACAATGCAATCGTCGTTATAGAGTTCATTATATAATGCCAACGATCTCCGTCGTCGTCGTCGTCGTCGAAATTAGTCCGACTGAAAGGAAGCAACTTATGCTGACAGAATTTCCTAATTGGGATTTTGAGTCTAATGCCTCTGAGGGGCTCTGGGCAATCAATCCTACTTTGCGCAATGTTCAGCAACAAACAAAAAATTAGCGGAATAAATTCTATTCCCCTTACAAAACTTGGCGGAAAATCGATAAACGGCGAAGTAAATATTGTTTTTATTGGTACATATAAATCAGACTTTTACTGAAGTTGTTTGTTGTCACGAAATACGATTTCAAGATTTTCTATTTGATATGAAGTCCTTCAAACGTGAAGAGGCATCTTGTAGGCGGGATGAAGGAAACTAGAGCACTTAGGTGCCGTCTCGCAAATATGTGTCTTGTGTTGGATACAAGCAACCGTCAAATGCAAGCGAATATTTTATTTTCATACAAATTGCGCTGACTGCCGCAACCGGCGACTGTGCGGATTTCATGTCAACTGTATGAAACTAAAAATATTCGCTTCTAGTTGCCGGTTGCTTGAGCCCAACACAAGACACACGTTTGCGCGGCGCCTTATTATAAACAACACTGTACTAGGTTCGTTCACATTGGCTCTGTTTCGCAGTTCTGATCAACTGCAAACTAGCCTATGTAAACCTGCTCTACTTCAAGAGACTGCAATTGTCATAACTCGAAGTTGTACAATAAACTTCGACGTGTAATTAGAAATTACAATAATTGTGCTGAATGAAATTGTTATTTAACTACTCAAAAATATTACATTGTACAATATTGAAGATTTATAAAATTTACATTTCATATGTCATATATTAAATATCATGATATTTTTATTACCCATGATATTCATTTGTTTAATTTTTATAACATCAAGTGACGGGACGAACAAGTCGTGCGCATGACGGTAAGTTACACGCCTCCATAACAATTGCAGTGCTACTCGGAGCTTTAAATCGCAAAGATCTGAGGGGCACTGCCACTGCGCCCGTCACCTTGAGACATAAGTTGTCAAGTTCCACCTGTAATTTTACCAGCACCCTTACCCTTCAAAACCGGAACACAGTAATGCTAACGTTACCTACTGCTTGGTGGCAGAAATAGGTAAGGTTTCCCTGGACGAACTCTTTCACAAGAAGCTCTACTGCTTACAAAAAATATTCATCTATTATTTGTGAAAACACACAACTAGTTTGATATTATTATAAATACAAATATCGAAAGGATTACAAAGAAAAATTCCTTCGAACCAGCAACTGTTGCCTCAACGTGGCCACCACTCTTCCAACTGAGCTACGGATCGAGCCAGCAGACTTCACGAATTGCTCTGTGTGCTTGTTGCGGGTTCATGTATTAGGTTTTAACGGCTTTGTTGCATCTGTTCCCTTGCTGTATCAAACTAAAATGCGGGGTGGACACCAAGTAATAACCTACCTTAAGTAATAACTAGTAATAAGTTAAAGTTTAATGGTTGTCCGTGTAAATTTATATTATTTTTAGTGCATTGAACCTAAAATTTAAAATTTTAAGCTGCTAGAAGTTTTAGTTGGGGACCAGTTGTTACTAGATTTTTGTACAGATAGGAGCCATTGCTTACATCGTTTTTTTTTAAAGTAAACAACATTTGAGCGTTTTTACTGGAGGTGAAAGGTCATTCCAGCACTTATATATGTATATGGTCTAAATATATAGATATGGCCTAAACCCTTGTTTGAGAGGAGACTCTTGTCGAGCAGTGTGACATATAAATTGATTAATGTTGAGTCACATATGCCCTATATAATAACAATATATAGTTTTAGGATCAGAAGGGGAGGTTATTAAAAAAAGAATAAAACTCGAAGCACACGGTTTATTATAAATTCAGAAAATCATCACAAATCAGCCTTCGATTATAAATTATGCTACATAACAGACAAAGTAACAAATTCTAACGACTTTCTGCAAATTATGCCGATCACCAGACAACGTCACTGTTCGAGAGCCAGCCGTCAAAATATTCATACATAATGTAGGTAATATGTGTGGCGCACTATAAGTTTCCGGAATGAATATGAAAAAAATACTATAAATGATCAGAAATGAATTTATTGTTTCTCAAAATATTCTCCGTTAGCGTTGATGCACATTTTCTTGTGAATGAATCAATTTTGAAAACCATTTATGCCACTCCTCCGTGACAATCTCTGAAAACGTATTATATATAAAATCGTTGACCGCGTAACTGGTTCTTAATTTTTGGAAATAAATAAAAATCACAAGGTGCCAGGTCGCGACTGTACGCGGGATGGCTCATAAGGTCAACGTTGTTCACTTTCAAAAATTCATTCTGTCTGGCGGTGAGAGAACTGGCATTATCGTGGTGCAAGACGATACGGCGTTTACGGTTATTTTTACGGACTTTGTCAATAACTTCCGGCAAACAAATGGTCATCTACCAATTACTATTCACGGTACAACGATTCTCCAAAGCAACAGTAGCCACGTGTCTAGTTTTATTAAAAAAGAAGTAATCATCCGCTTGGAGGCACTTTGCACGCGCGCCACTTTGGTTGTTTCGGCTCATCTCAAAAGACTCATACGCTCGATTGCTGCTTTGTTTTGGAATCGTAACTATAAATTCATGTTTCGTCACCTGTTACTATCTCTCACATCAAATTTGACGCCCCTTCGTTGAATATTGCAAGCATGGCATTGCACCAAGTGACGCGATCCGTTTTTTGAGCCTCAGTCAAATTGTGTGGGATCTACCGAGAGCACAGGTTTTTCACACCCAAATGTTTATGTAGTATTGATTGTATTTGACTCATGCATATGCCTAAAGATGCCCGAATCTCATGGTATGTCACATGGTATGCCTGTCTGTTTTGATCATACGGCGCACAGCATCGATGTTTTTGTTGTTCACAGCCGTGGACCGTCGACCATCACGAAATTCGTCACTGAGATTCACACGACCGCGTTTGAATTCTGCAAACTAGCTATAAATAGTGTTATTGCATGGTGTTTCATCGCCAAAAGCAGTTTGAAGCCGAGCGAAGCTCCGCTGAGCTGTTAAATTAATTACACTTAAAGTCGTAGAAAATCATACTACGAAAATTTCCACGAGTTAAATCCATGGTAGACAACCAATTTCTAAAATGACGCCACAATGTAAGAACAAGTGACAGTCAGATGAAACAAACTGTATTCCACAGCCAAAGAGTTTCATTTTCAAATGTTGTAATTACTTTTTAAATATTGTATACGGAAGTGGCCAGTTCCGGAAACTTAAAGTAATAATAATAATAACGCACACACTCAACATAGCTCCGCACTAGGGAAACCCTGTGTCGCGGGTGCCATGGACACACACATACACCACCACAAATTACACCCAAACTCACGAGAGAAATAGATGTAGGCCATACAAATATTTCTCCCGGCCCGGGAATCGAACCTGTGACCACTGTGTGGCAGTCCGGCATGGTAACCATTCGGCCACTGAGGCAGTTATAGTGCGCCCTATATACGAAGCGGCGGCGGCCATTTTTATAGTTGTCGTGCGACAGCGACGTCAGTAAAAGTGCACAGATCCGTTTGAAGTTCTTTTTTTTTCTTAACTCATTTTTTTTTTTTGACGGGCGGGAAATCTTTATGGATACCCCTGAGCCCAGGGAGTGAACGTAGGGAACTCCTACCGTGCGTGACAAAATCCTCTTCTTTTAAGAGGCCTGACCTGTGTCCAGAAGTAGGATGTATTTTACGCCGATTACACATGTATCGAATACACTACGGGTCGCATGACCCTTTACGCAACGAGGATCATTGGCACGAATAGGAAAACAATTCAACGCGGCTTATAAATCAGTGTTGCCAGCAATATCGCCGTTTTCGCTTATAGCACAGAGACCGTAATGCTATTGTATCTCATAAACATTTACATATCTTGTGTTGTGGTTGTCCTATTCGAGACTTTCGATTCCTGCGTCATATATTACATGTAGTAGCGTGGCTTCCGCAACATGATAAGACACGTGGACGTGTTTAATTGCAATCCTGGGAAGGGTCCATATAGTTAGTGAGTGAAATTATTACTTTGGTTTTTTGATTTCTCAATTATATTAGTCAAGGGAGTACGTAATATGAGCATTACTGCGTTCCGGTTATGAATGGTAAGGGTGCTTGTGAATCTACAGGCACGTGGAATTTGTCAACTTATGTCTCAGGCTGACGAGCGCAGTGGCAGTGCTCCTGATGTTTTTTCGATTTAAAGCTCTGAGTGACACTGCAACTGCAATGGACAGGCGTCTTGCTTACCACCAGGCAAATAACTTATTCGCCCCGTTAATTGGAATCATGAAAAAAGTGTGCTGGATGTGTAGTTTTTCTTTTTTATAAAACATGTTAAATGGAACAATTTAAAAAGTCTCATTTACCCATTTAATAAAAACAAAAACAAAAGTTTTTACTAATTATACACAATTATCTCTAATAACGAATTTAAAACAACAGAAAACCTTGTGTACACGTTGTGGGACTAATTTGTACAAAGACTTTTGTTATTATGAAGATTTAGATGCAATAATTAGCACCAGATTGTATAAATGGAGTTCAATGTGAGAAGTAAAGACCAAAGAAAGTGTACTTACAGTTTATTTAAAATTGAAAACAAGGTATAAGATGTGCGCTAGCACGAATAACACAAAACAATGACAAATTAAAGAATAAGGTGCCAAAATGGAGCGAATGAAAATACTAATGGACTGAGAAAACAGACCTTGTACAAATATTTGTTATCCTTGAAAAATAAATAAATAATTAACACCTTGGTTAAAACACTCAGATTATACCACAACGGTTATCTCTAATATCTATGTATGTCCATTCCTGGTTTTACATCGCCCATAACGGACCTTACACACATCCAGGGCTAGTTTTATGTACACTTAATTATGCTTAAAGCAGTTTCAGCTTATTTGGTCCCTTATAAAGGACAAATTTTTATGGTGCTGTTACTTTTACATGTATTTTTTTTATTCCGGCCACCTGCTTTGTTCACACGAGTGTGCATATTATTTTGGACATCCTTTGGCGGACATTTTGTTTAAACAATAAATGTTATATTATGCACATCATGTTTTTCTCTGTGACTGTCCATAGAAGTTGCAGTGTCACTCAGAGCTTTAAATTGCAAAGATTTGAGGGGCTCTGTTACTGTCCCTGTAATTTCACCAGCACCCTTCAAAACCGGAACGCAGCAATGCTCACGTGATCGCTTGGTGGCAGAAATAGATAGGTTGCAGTACTTCCCTGGACGAATAATCTTTCACATGGAGCTCCACTGCTACTAAAATATATGTATATCATTATTACATTTTAACATCGAAAGTATTATTTTAAGAATATGCCAAATTATTGTTCTTTATATAGTACACTAAAGTAAGCCTTACTAGATTTCTGTATATCTACCAGACTCGTCTTTGTTAACCGCGCCTATCGCGGTTTTCTACGTATTTATTTTGTGCGAGTTTCGCTGATCGAGTGTTGTCTCTATCAGCACAAACCCTGATTGAGGATAACATTTACACAAATTGCCTTTTCTGTCTTGTATTTTTCCAGATATTTTTTCTTACATTTCTAAGACTGTACATAATGTAAATGACGCTATATTTTACTTGTGTTGCCAATTACTGTTACTGAAGATAATATATCAGATATAATAAACAAATGTATTACGATAAGTCGAGATTGTAAAGTCTACCATTAAAACACTATGCATCTCCTACGCTACTTTACCCTAAGAACATCACTTTTTGGCGTAGGCATGTGTAGCTCTTTCAAACACCGCAATAATAATGACATTTTTTTATATAATAATATCAAGTGACGGGACGAAGAAGTTATGCGCCTGATGGTAAGCTACACGCCTGTTCATAACATTTGCAGTGCCACTCAGAGCTTTAAATCGCAAAGATCTGAGGGGCTCGTCTGCGCCTCTCACCCTGAAACACAAGTTGACAAATCCCATGTGCCTGTAATTTCACCAGCACTCTTAGGTAGACTCAGGGGTTATGTGGGGACTCTCCCTCCACACTGGAAAGCCTACCCCACTAAAACCCCCCCGGGTTTCCCTCTCGCCGGTTGAGTCGGCGCCGTGGGATCAGTGAACATTCACCACGACAACATTGACGACCTGCCCCAACGACACACTTTTAGATCACGCAATAGATTGCTTCTACCACAATCTCGGCTACACATACACAGCGCAAGTCCCCACTCGATGTCGGTGAGGATATTCAACGAGCTCCCACCCATTATTAAAAACGAGGAAAAGTATTCAGTGTTTGTAAATCAATTAAAATTACATCTTATTAATAAATGCTATTACAATTTAAATGAATACTTTAATGACAACTAAAAATAATAACATTTTAATAAATTTGAATAATAAATAAATCTTAATAATATACTGTAAAGTTTTGCTATTGTAATCTAATTAAATTTAAACTTTCAAGTGACATAATTCTGCTTCTTATATGACGTATTTCTTATTATACGACATATTTTTTGTTTTATATTACTATTTGATAAATAACAGTTCTAATTAATAATTGAAACCTCGGCCTACCTCTGCTCTTGTTGTTATCCCTAACACATGGGGCGCACTATGAGTTTCCGGAACTGGTCACTTACATAAACAATATTTAAAAAGTAGTCATAACATTTGAAAATGGAACTCTTTGGCTGCACTTTTTACATTGTGACGTCATTTTAAAAATTGGCTGTCTAATCACCATAGATTTAACTCGTGAAAATTTTCGTAGTATGATTTTCTATGACTAAGTGTAATTTACCAGCTCCGCGGAGCTTCGCTCGGCTTCAAGCTACTTTTGGCGATGAAGCACCTTGCAATACGACTATTATAAGCTGGTTTGCAGAATTCAAACGCGGTCGTATGAATCTCAGTGAGGAATTTCGTAATGGTCGCCCGTCCACTGCTCTGAACAACAAAAACATCGATGCTGTGCGCCGTACGATCAAAACAGACAGGCATGTGACTACCATGAGATTCGGGCATCTTTAGATGTCTAAATTGCCTATGTAGTATTTGACTCATGCCTATGTAGGCATGAGTCAAATACGTTAATACTATACTACACAACAATACTACACAAACATTTGGTTGTGAAAAAGCTGTGCTTTCGGTGGATCCCACAAAATTTGACTGAGGCTCAAAAAACGGATCGCGTCACTTTGCACCAAGTGCCATGCTTACCAGATTCAACGAAGGGGCATCAAATTTGATGTGAGACATAGTAACAGGTGACAAAACATGGATTTATACCGCAATAAAATGCTCTTGTATAATTATCAACTTATGACGATCCTTGATGGAGAATGATATTTGATATGTAATTTAATGACAACAATATTATATAATGAATTGTTAATTTTCTAATTATTGTGTGCGTTTCTTATAATTTTCCTTTTTGTCTGACGATCTCAATATAATTTCTTATACTTTGACATGTAATGCAATTTATACTGTAATGTTATATTTGAGAAATAAATGAATCTGAATCTGAATCTATAGTTACGATCCCAAAACAAAGCAGCAATCGAGTGTATGGGTCTTTCGAGATGAGCCGAAACCAAACAAAGTGGCGCGCGTGCAAAGCGCCTCTAAGCGGATAATTACTTCTTTTTTCAATAAAACTGGACACGTGGCTATTGCTGCTTTGGAGAATCAGAACAGTATGAAAAATATGTGATCTGAAACGAAGATGGGGTATACAATAACTCAAGTTCGCTCATAAGATGCCTATTCAATTTAAAAAAAAGATACTCGGGCCGTGCTCGGAAACACAGACGCTGGCAGGTAACTGAATACCTTTGGCTGTGTGCATTTTATATAATAACGAAAAGCGCTTAGGGTTCTGAGTAATCAAGTGAAAGGCTCGGTCCGCATCATTTAATGTAAAATAGGAATAGGTAAAGAACAGGAAAAGGAACAAAGGTAAAGTAAAGGCTGTAACAAAAGAATATAACGGTATAAATACAGGTACAATCATGTAAAAACACTCCCTACTTAAATTACGCATAAACATAGACATGCTAAAAAAGGAACCGACCCCAAAATGACCTGTATTTGTACAAATATTGTGCTTTACAAGCAGTTAGGTTACTTGATTGTCGATGGTATAACTGGTCAGAATTTGGTATGAAGTCGGCACATGTGCTCTCTTTGTACATTTAGTAGAGAGTGGCGATGGCACGAAGAAAGGTAAGAGTGACGAAGAAAAGAAATTAAAGAACGATTCGAAATTTCAAAATAAGTGGCCAGGAACCAGGGAAAAGGGGTGATAAAAAACGTGGGATGACAACGAAAGAGGTCGCATAGTCACAGTTTTTTGCTAGAGATGATAAAAGAGGAAAACAAGTCTGTAACAAGTAATAAAATTATATAAGATAGCTACAATTGTTATAAAACATTCCCAAAAAACTAAATAACATAATACACAATATCCTCCCCAAAAGAACTCAAATAACTACATAATTTTAATAGTAATCGACGTGAGGTATAACTATAAGTAAATGAAGGTGATTTATATTCACGTTCTCTCGTTTCAAGAATTTTGATGGGGGTGATGACGGTTAGAACAAACGTAAAAATAGTGAAGGAAAATGTGATTCGAGAATTATTCTAAATTTTAAAAATAGGTGGCCAAAAACCAGAAAAGTCGTCGACAAAACGACGATAAAGGAGGCCAGCATCGTCACAGTACACTTACAAGGAATATCAACAAAGGCGAAGATGAGTTTGTTTTTTATATAATATCTACCTAGTGACAGGACGAACAAGTCGTGTGCCAGATGGTAAGCTATACGCCTCTCCATAATAGTTGCAGTGCCACTCAGAGCTTTAAATCGCAAAGATCTATGGGGCACTGGTACTGCACCCGTCACGCTAAGATATAACTTGACAAGTCACATGTGCCTGTAATTTCACCAGCACCCTTACTCTTCCAAACCGCAACGCAGTAATGCTAACATTACTGCTTGGCGGCAGAAATAAGTAAGGTGGCAGTACTTTCCTGAACGAACTCTTTCACAAGGAGCTCTACTGCTGCTATCGAGTATGTAAGCAGAAATAGAGACGAAATGTCATTTAATTTGTTTGAAAACTATTCTGCCACATTATTACCGTGACAACTGCGCTTCGATTGGCTAGCCTGAAACGGATGTCGTCAATTGTTTCACTTCAAATCAACCAATTCACTTGAGCTTTGCTATAATGGACGAAAATTGCAAAATTACATATTTAATATTTAATTACCGATGAAATGTGATTCCGCTTGTTTTGTAATTAAATGTTTTGCTGCTTTTCCCACACCACCGAATAGAACAGCACGGCATTGTTAGAGATATTATCTTCATTACAATAAATACAGAATATTTTTTGGAATATACGGAGACGTACACACAGGCCTGTCTATATTTCAGTGCAAACGAAAGAGCTGTATCGCTAATGCGTTTCCAGGAATATATGACCCTTATTTCATCTCTATTTCTGGTTATATACTCGATGACTGCTGCTAACGTATACGTCCATCTGTGCTAAAGGATGTAAAATAATTACTGTAGGCTACTGGGATACATCTCCAGTAATACAATCGTATAATATACACACTTGGAAATAAAAATATACAACGTTAACTGCCTCCGTGGCGGAATGGTTACCATTCCGCCACGTTTCACGATTCACGGATTCGTGCCGGACTGCCACGTAGAGGTTCCAGGTTCGATTCCCGGGCCAAGAGAAATATTTGTATGGCCTACATTTATTTATCTCGTGAGTTTGGGTGTAATTTGTGGTTGTCTATGTGTGTGTCCATGGCACCCGCGACACAGGGTTTGCCTAGTGCGAGGCTAGAGTGTGTGTGCGTTATTTATTATGTTAATGTTAAAAAAATTTCGTGCGTATCTGAAAGGCGCTGCCGCTTCGCCTGTCACCCTGAAACAGAAGTGGATAAGTCCCATGTATCCGTAATTTCACCAGCACCCTTACCCTTCAAAACCGCAGCAATTACTGCTATTCACTTCACTGCTTGGCGGCAGTAATAGGTAAGATGGCAGTACTTCCTTAGACGAACTGTTTTACAAGTAGCTCTACTGCAACTAAAAAATTTTACTTCTGTTTTAAATAACAATAATATTACAATAACTAACGGACATAGTCACATAAAAATAAGGTCCGTTTTGTCAATATATATATATATATATATATAAATATGCACACCACAATTATTATTGTAGCACGTTGTTTATTAAACAATAAACCATTGTCCTACTAATGAGCAATCGTAGATTTACCCTGCTTCATTTAGCGGTCCCCTATTCTAAAGCCCTTACTATGCGACCCGGGCTCGACTAGCCCTGAAAAGAAGCCCCATTGTACATAATTGCCTGACCTTGTTTAAGAAGCAATTATATGATGAAATGTTAAAAGAAAGTTATGGGGTATTAATTTTAACAGGCTTCCCTTACCTTGCGCAATTACAACACATTTAAGAGTCAGCTCTACAAGTTATTTTAAGTCAAATGGTCAGTTTATTTTCTTTTGAAAATGTAGCTACTTTTTACGGATCAAAACCGCGTATTTGAAACAAACTAACGTTTCGGGTTTAAGCGTCACATGATAAATTGCGACATGACGGTATGAAGAGTGAAAATTGAAAAGTGAAAAAAACGGGTGAAGGGTGAAGGATGAAGAATATACAGTGATGAGCATGTGGCAATGTAGTGTCCATTATTTACAACAAACAAAATGGAACTTGTTTAGTTTAAAAAGATACCGATTGCGAGATTTGTGTCACGCTGGTCTTGGTCCATGCATCTCGAATCTCGATGGTACGCAGCCGCCGATACGTTGAAACTTATTTCTTTTCATGATATCAAACGACGGGAATGGTTACACCTAGTCGACTCGGTCGACTTTAGCAGCAAACTACGGTGTTTACGATGCATAGGTTGCCGCCTGGGCAAGCGAAGACGACCTATCGATCTAGTGTATACGCACCTTAAAGGAGACTGAAATGTACGTATAGGAAAATATAAGAAACAATAGATATAATAATTCTGAATTTGCTGGCGAAATAAAGAGTACTTAAGAAACATAAATCATTACCCTTTCTCGCAAAAATATTTACCTAAACTCGAGGAAATTGATAAATGTGGAATGTTATTAGATGGATGATCGACTAACAGCCAATAAACGACAAATGACTTTTTTAAGAACATCAAATTGTACCCAGAATAAAATGGCGGGTTGGTTTGAAATCTACTTTGCGCAGTAATGCGTAATAAGTATCGTTTTGGGTTAACCTTTTGCGTATAAAAAAAAGTAAAGACAGGACCATATTTGTAACATTTTCACATCAGAAATTTGATGTGTATCATGGTCACTGCTTTAATAAGCGCGTCGCATCAGACAAATGTTACGTGAAAATGAAACAAATGTTGACCTGGACAAATGCACACGCGATCAACTAACTACTGGAATATAAAAAGTTGTTTGAAAAAACAAATATACGCGATTTAAATCCGGAAAAATAGTTTCATTTCCTAAATATAAAAAGTGCTCAAGTAAGTAAACACCAGCAGTAACAAATACGTTAAACAGATACGAGTACAGTTTTCTTCTTAAAATCACTAATTTTCTATATAGACCATCCTCATCGCAAAAAATAATGTATACATATTTATCAAATAATATAAATGTATATATGTCGGTTATAAAATGGATAAATAAACAGCATGCATCTAGAGAAGTTAATACTAAAGAAAGTTTTCACTACTACGTTACACTACAGTCTCGGTACGCTACGTGACTACGTTGCTACACATTGAAAATAAAACTATTTTACGAAACTAAATTGTACATATTTATTTTTTCAAACAAACCAACATTTCGGGCTCTGTGTTTGAAAAAACAAATATGTGCGATTTAATTAAAAAGAAATTGTTTCCTATAGTTAAATGTTTCGATCACCACAATACGTAACCATAACAATAATATTACATTGAACGCGCTCAATTTGTGTGGGAAACCGAATTTGTTTTATTATTTATTTTTAAGAGTACAGTTCCTGCGAAATTTGAGTTTAAATCAAAATAACACCCTGGAGATAATGTAATTATATTAACATTTTTCGTTTTGATTCCAAGTGCCGGGACGAGCAAATCGGGCATCCATAATAGTTGTAGTGCCACTCAGAGCTTTAAATTGCAAAGATCATAAGGGCACTGCCACTGTTATAAGTTGACAAGTCCCATGTACCAGGCACCCTTACCCTTCCAAATTGGAACGCAGTAATGCTCACATTATTGCTTGGCGGCAGAAATATAGAAATATACTTCCCTACACGAACTCTTTCATAAGAAGCTCTACTGCTATTTAAACATCCCTTCAGAAAAATTGTAGTTAAAAAAAAATGCGTGATTAGAAGAATACAAGTCGTGCGCCTGGCGACACACCTGTTCATAGCAGTTGCAATGTCACTCATAGCTTGAAATCGCAAAAATCTGAGGGCCACTGACAATGCGCCAGTCACCCTGAGACCTAAATTTGACAAGTTCCATGTGACTGTGATTTCACCAGTAAGTACCCTTACCTTTCAAAACCTTAAGGTAGTAACGTTCACGATGCTGAAAATACAAAAACAGGTAAGGTAGCAAATACTTCCCAGGATGAACTCTTTTAATACGAGCTCTACTGCTATTAAAAAGCTAATAAAAGATGGCGGGTCCTCGCTTGATTTTATTTTCCTTCTAATTTCCTTTTAATTAATGATTAAAATTTAGTAAAAAGGGAACGCAGTAATGCTCACATTACTGCTTGGCGGCAGAAATAGGTATGGTGGCAGAATTTCCTGAGACGAACTCTTTCACAAAGAGCTCTATTGCTACTAAAATTACTACTTATTACATTACGGGTGCGAATAACTTAACTAATTGCCGAGAGAATCTAGTAAAAATGATAATCACTTATATTTTACTCGCGACTAATTATATTCGTCGATGAAAATGTTTATGCCGTCGTAAACACAATTTTGTTTACGCTATTATCGGTCTGTTTACGACCTACCCTTCGAACAACCCCGCTTCCAATACTGTTTAATTTTTTTTGCTAAAGCACATTTCATGCGTGGAGAATATAAACAAAGTTCGGAACACTTATAAGAAATTAGTAAATATTTTGCGAATTATTTGTAACAGACATTGAGCCAAAAAACATAATTTTCTGTATCCACTTCAAAGAAATAACAAGTAATTAAAGTGTCACTTTCGTATCCTTCAAAACTTAATTAAATATCGGCTACTCCTGATGAAGTGATAAAAATTGAGTTTGAATGCTTTCGTGAATTTATTTAGACTAGATTATTTTGATGGAAAGTTGTTTATCACTTTTATAGGTGAAAAGATCAATATGCTGCGGTATTATGAGCTACTAGAAAGGTATTACTTTTCCACCACTGATTTGTGTAGAAAATTGTAAGTGCAAAAAATGACCGCAAGGTTACAGCTGATTTTAAAATATTTTAACAAATCAACGTAAAATTAAGCGCGACAAACAAGATAAGAAGAAATTATTAAAATAAACAAATTTATGTACACAAATTATTGGAAAAATGTGAGAACATTTTTAATATTGTTCAATGCAAGAGAGTAATTACAAATACGTAAATAATAACTTAAGTAATTTCATATAAAATACGTAAAAACTGAAACCATGAAAATCCGACATTATTTTATATTTTCGCGACGATTATTAAACGACAAAAATAGTTATATACTCATTTTCATGTCGTTATCCTTGATTTTCAAAATGTATAACAATAGTTCAAGTACGAAATAAATAAAAGAACGAATGTTTTACCGATCGATTAAAAAACAATTGAATAATGACAAAATAGCTTTATCAATTAAAGTAAATACTTATGTCACGAGGAGGTTTAACACACATATACAGCCAGGCTACGGCCACAGTTAAATCTATACATCTAACATATTATTATTTGCACGAACATCGAACTACGAAATACGTAACCGAACCTCTCGTAAAACTCCTCTTCAAAACTATGGCAATTTCAAAGTTAATTTACTTTTGACGTAAAGAGGTTTAAAACTTGATTGAAGAAGTGCGCGATAGACCGTTTAGGCAAAATATGGTTCGGCGTTACAATAAATTACTATATAGAAGATAACTATGGTGAAGAATTAATAGCATATACTAAAAAATCGAGCTTGCCCTACGTTCCCGTTGCGTAGCATATGTACTCAGGTATTCGCATTAATAACCGTTTGTGGATAGGGTAGTCTGCTCAGCTTCCGGCGGATGTTGGTTATGAACCCAGCCTTACAGAAGCGCAGCGAGTGGAATTTTCTGTAAACAATTATTAGACAAACTGCAAAAACTTTTTTAAATTTTTATTGAATTGATATTCAATTATTTTTTGTGAAATTACTACACTAGTTTGTTGTAATTATTAACACAAAGACCGAACACGCAGAAAAAATTCCTTCGATCCGGCCGGATTCGAACCGACGTCTTCTAGCTTACCTTACCGTGCCAGACGCTATACCAACTAAGCCACGGAACGAACCAGCGGACCTCACGAATTTTTCTATGTACTTGCGTCGTGTCTTTGGATTTGGTTTTTCAACGACTTTTTAGTCGTAGCGCCATCTATGAGAAATCTATGAAAGGTTTATCACGATGTTTTCTTTCACCGAAAAGCTTATGATAAATTTCAAATTAAATTTCGCACATAAATTCCGAGAAACTCAAAGGTGCGTGCCCGGATTCGAACCCTCGACCCTCTGCTTGAGAGGCAGTAGGTCAAACCATTAGGCTACCACGGCTTATGTAAATCACAAAATTGCCAAATCGAATGTTATGTGATAAAAAAGAAGGAAAACAAAATATAAATAAGGCGACTATAAAGTATAAACAAGTATTGGACATATATTGTTATTAATACAAAGATCAAACAATAAGAAAAATTCCTTCGATCCGGCTGGATTCGAACCAGCGACTTCAAGCATACCGTGTCAGCGCTGGTTCGAATACAGCAGAATCGAATTAATTTTTCGCAGTGTTGGTAGACTAAACTTTATATTAATAAATTATAACAAACTATTGAATAATTTTCCAGAAAGGTATTTGAATATCACTGTAGTAAAATATCGTAACATTCAATAAACTATTATAAAAAATGTATATAAAAATCGGAAACATTTTTTTCATATTAACACAACGACGGTGTCACAATGGTTTGCGCTATAGGCACTGAATGAGGAGCTGAAGGGTTCAAATTCATTCACTTCCAAAAAAGGTCCGGTAGGACCAATTTCCTCTGCTCTGCTCTGGGTATTATGAGAAGTGTGACGCAGAGTGAATTCCGTGGCTCTGGTACTCATATCACAGGAAATTCCCTAATTTGAGACCAGGCAATTGCTGTGCCAGGCAAGCGTATTTAAATACGCTTGGCTGGCTATTCCTGTTTTCAAAAAAAGTATTTTTTTTTCAACAAAAAGAAACTTGTATTTCACTTTCCGTTACAATAATTTTTGTCCTTAAAACTAAGAGCCTTTACACACGGCTATTTTTAGCAGCGATACAAACGCGATGCAGTAGCGATGCAGTCGCTAATCGTCTACCTTTACACACGCGCACTTGATTTAAAGCAACGTGCAGATGCAAACGCGATGCAAGCGCGCGACTGCGTCGATACAAACGCGCGATTGCATCGTTACACTTCGGATTTATAGGCGATTGCATCGATGCAATCGCCCATTTGCATTGATTCAGTATCGTGCTTGTATCGATGCAGTCGCGCGTTTGTAATCGTCTATGAATCCCGAGGGTCTGCACAGCTTAAGCTGAGACTATTTCCTTTATATCTTGCTACTATAAGTCGCTGTGTGTAATCACTTCAATCCTTACACCTAGTGAAATAGAATTCGATTTACGCAGAAAATGCTTATTTATTAAATAGCTTAAATAATAATCACTGTACATTAATAATTCCCGAACAGTTACATCAGATTAATGTTAAATCCAGCCGTTAACATCGGTAGTAACTATATACTTAGCTCATAAAAGCTTGACCCGTCGGGATAACGTGCCGTATTCAATCTGACAACGGCTTAGTGAGCTGACTGCGAAGATTAATGTATCAAGTTAGAAGGTTGATTGAGAGCGTAATAGCGAGTACATAGACTTTTCCGAATGAACTTTCCAATAAAAATAAACTGAAACCGCTAACAAATTCAATACAGGATCACTTTTCGTCGCACGATATTTAAGATTTGGTTGATTCCGTATAACACTGAAAGTGTTGAATCAATCACTTTGAAAAACAATATATAATAAAATTGAGGATGTACACTGATTGGTATATGATGTGAAAACACGATTCCTAAAATTTCGCGATAGAAAAAAAACACGAACTTACTTCGAAATTTTGCAAGAAAACCGCTGTATTCAATATGTATTTTACATACCAATTACTTTTTTAAATCAACTGAACTAAATAGAACACCAATAGTACATGATGTACATTTTTCAAATGGTTTATAAAAAAATTAATTCTGAAATAAAGCCAGTGTCCCCACCCACCGTTCGACCCAAACAAAATAAACCATCTTAGTACGGGAAATCTTTAAATTCGATCTTAGGTAGTATCGACTCTGAGGGTGTATTGCTCGACACGAATTTCATCGCGCTCATACCGCATGGCCGCCGAGCGGAGCCCGCGTTGCTGCTAGCAGCGACCGCGTGCGTCTAACTGTCATGGCAAAATACACTCTATTCATTTAGTTTTTACGTTTTAAGTTAAATGAGCGTCCCGGTCACGCGGCGGGCGAGTCTTGCATTTAGATTACGCGGCGGCCCGCGCGGCGACCGCATGGTTATATTATTCAGAGGAATTTAAATGTTGTTGCCTAGTAAATATAATTCAGATTCGCCATTAATGTACAGTAAGGCGTGGTAACTGGGCGTTCGCCGCGCGAAAACTTTCTCCTAGTGTAACTGGGCGCTTAAGGGGGTCATTCTACCCATCAATAACTACAAAGAAAAATTATTTTGATCCAGCTGGACTCGGACCAGCGCCTTCACTTATACTTTGGCTGACGCTCTCCCAACTGAACTACAGAATGAACCAACAAACCTTACGAATTTTTCTTCTGCTTTCTCTTCTTTTTTAAAGTCGTTAAAAACCAATAACAAAGATCTGCGACAAACACGTAGATAAGTTCGTAAAGTCTATTGGTTCGTTATGTAGCTCAGTTGGGAGAGCAGTCAGCCACAGTAAGGTGAAGATGCTAATCCGAATCCAGCCCGATCGAATGTTTTTTTGTTTGTTTGCGATCTTTGTATTAATAATAATAACAAACTAATTGAGAAATTTCCCAACAAATAATTGAATATCATAGTAGTAAAGACATCTTGATATTCAATAAACTATTATATAATATGCAGTAATATGCAGGATCGAAAATTACGTGGCATTTAGGAGAGCAGTCCTCCATTTATGCTACCAACTATTGACGGTTTGTGGTCATCACTTATTATTACTCAGAGCCAAGACCGTCAGAAGTACAGCACTTAAGAATTTTCTTAGCTTTGACTGCTTTTCTGGCTGGAGCATATTTTTGTCCAAGCGTGAGTTTTATGTACATATTGGGCAACATACGCAACATTGTATTAAGAGGTGCAGTGGTGTCACATCCACTTAATGTCAGAATCCACAGTCTCTGCTCTCGCTTAATTTGAGGTTATGCTGTGTAGGAGGATATGCTTATTCAAACCACAATGTCTCGGAGGAACTCCAGCCTGCCAATGCAGGCTATTTCTGCCCAATTCCAGAACTTCTCTACAACGTTCCGTGCGAGAGGCGTTAAATCAAGACTTTCGAGTATTCCAGACCATTGGTTTAGGGCCATATATCTCGAGAAGTATTTATACATCGATCCAGAAGAACGAGTTCAGAATCGCCATAAAAGCGTCGCAGCGAATGGTTCTCTGGGTCCAGCTTTTGCTGCCTGGTTGACCCTCGTGTCAGAGTGGTTTGACGCCACTGTAAAATCACTTTGTTTCTATCTTCGTCCGTAGTTAACACAGTCGCCAGTTCTTGTTGGCCCTCGACATTAAAAGGACTGGGACCAGTACTTGAAGAGTCGCTTGACTGTCTGATATTATGAAATTTTCCAACTTAACGTAACCTTTTGTCAATTCATTTCCGGACAAGCGATTATAGTATATCAGGATTGACATCAGTCTGTCGCACAACATACTCGTATAGACGCCTACCATGCCTACAGATTTGATCGATTTTTAACGATCATATTTGACGCTCGATGTGCTGTGTTGCAACGATAAATAAGATTTAACAGCTAACTATTTTTGTGTTGACCAAAATACAGAAAAAAAAAACTTATTTACTAATTATAAGCTTCGCTCACAAAAGCTCTTCCGGCTTATCCGCGGCGAAAGAGTTCAGTCTATTTAAGTAACGATAATATACAATAGAGCAAAAAGCTTAAAAACTAACTTAAGCATTTACTTCTAGCCAGGTATGAACACATGCTCACTTACATGTATATATAAATGGCATATAACATTTAAGCAATTTATAAAATAAAATTTATGTCTTCAGTTGTCATAAAATGTTTATTAATGTATATGATGTTTGTTTTTTGATAATTACATATAAATTCCTCACTCATTTTGTTCATTAATGAAGGTAACAAATAATTCCAATTTATTTTTTCATAATAGTAACTGATTTGCTCGATTTTATCGATCATTACTGTCACCTGTTAACGATCGACAAATATCGGAGTTAAAATCGAACCAATTTGTAGGCATCTACGCCTTTAAATTTAATAGTGTCGATCAACAAAAAAATGCGCTGTCGATCATCTATTGCATATATTTACAAGATTTTTATCCGATCATACGTGTTGATATAAAAAATATTATATCGATCGTCTGTTTCTTAAACATTTACACGATTTACACTGATCACAGGTGTTGATCGACCAAAAATACGATGTCGATCATCTGTTGCTTACAGATTCACTGTGTCGATTGTCAAAAAATCGAGCAAGTTTGAAGGCACTGCCTGCGTTAAGTCTCGACTTCGACCCATCCACACATGACCTTATAGTAGGCAACCATCATGGCAAGACCACCTTTTTCCAATATCTATTTACCTGGAAATATACTGTACGTGCACCTTAGGTGGCTCACCCGCGGTACTAGCCGCTTGAGAACCGAATGAAGTCAGTAGCAACGGTCTGTGACAACCCTGTACACTTGCTAATCTGGGGTCAGAATCTGAACTTAGAAGGTTCATGTGCACGCACAGGTTTTAGTGCCCTTCTCGTATAGGCTAAGAGTCGATAGGGAGTGTCACGTATAATCAAGACTTATGTAGAAAGGTACGAGGCTGACTTTTTCCAATCCTCCTTAGTTGGAAATTCCAAATGGTAGTTCATAAAGTTTTATTTGGAAAACATGACAACGGACACCGTTCTCAGAACAGGACTTTCTAGACTTAGTATAACGATCGCAATGACTATTAGATACATACAAATACTAGCCTCTTTCAGTATAAATTCTTGAACGGGAAGCTGATTCAGCATGGCATCTTGTAGGCACGCAGAGTGAAGGTGGCTAGGGTTGTGTCAACACTGTATTAGGTTCCCTCACGTTTAGACTCCACTGCCTGTTACATATAACAAAAATGGCATTCAGGCCCAAAGGACATGCAGTGAAAAGGACATGCAGGCACGCAATAAACTATATAAGCTATTATTGCCAGTAATGGTCATTTGGTTGAATTTTGCATGCCAAATAACGAAAGCTATTATTATTAACAAAAACTGCCTCTGTGGCCGAACGGTCACCACGCCGGACTGCCACGCAGAGTTCTCAGGTTCGATTCCCGAGTCGTGAAAAATATTTGTATAGCCTACATTTATTTCTTTCGTGAGTTTGGGTGTAATTTGAGGTTATCTATGTGTGTGTCCATGGCATCCGTGACCCAGGGTTTTCTAGTGCGGACTATGTTGAGTGTGTGTGTTATTATTGTTATTATTACTAACAAAGGTAATTTTTTTGTTTTAGACACGCCTTTGAGTAACGCCATGCGCTTGCAGATTATCTAAGAAAAATAGTAGTTTAACTAAGCGAAGAAGCCTATGCACAGCAATGGACAACTTAAAGCCTGTGATGAAATGGTTATATTTGAGTACGTTGTTTTGTGTCATGCCCTATCCTTATGTCAATTTCTCTCTTCTTTTTAGTAAGTAAAATAAAAAACACATTACCCTCATTTCGAATTCAAGCTCCTGTCTCCTTCAATAGCAATCAACGTCGAACCAATCGCTATTGGCTGCATCGAGGAAGCGGAAGCAGCCTACAGAGTATATATACTATAAGTACCATTGTTTGTGCCTATAGACATAGAATAAATCATTACAGATGCGTCACTGGCTGTACAAAATAAACAGCGATGTAAAGTGGCCCATTTATATTTTCTCATTTACTTACACTTGATGGTTCGTTTACACATTGTCGTCATAACAGGGAATGGATCTCATTGCGTTGAATTTTTAACACGATATTTTATTTTAACGCACACACTCAACATAGTCCCGCACTAGGGAAACCCTGGGTCGCGGGTGCCATGGACACACATATAGACAACCACAAATTACACCCAACCTCACGAGAGAAATAAATGTAGGCCATACAAATATATAATATACATATAAATATATAATATACATATAAATATATAATATACATATAAATATATAATATACAAATAAATAATTTCAACAGTTTATTTTTATTACACAGGATATGCCTGAGCAGTGCACACGACTAAACCTCTTGGTAAAGATCGATAATTAGCAGACTTTGTGCAACTAGTAGTCGATATTCAGATTGACTAGATTACTCTGCGATTTTCTGTTTTTGAATAAGTTATATGTAATTTAGCATAATAATAATAAACGAACTTCGCCGCTAAAGTATAGTTTTTTATTTACATATTACAATGTCATTAGAATTGATAGCACAACGGAACAGATTGACTATTACCTATAAAATAAACAACGTGGATTCTATCAACAGGCGTAGAATAAGTAATTATGGAACAGGTGGAACTTGGTTTGTGTGGAATTGAACGGAAATGGAACATTGCGGCTGCGGCAGATTGCCTCCAGCCTCCAGGTGCACAGAACATGCCTGATCTTATCTGGCATAGTAGAGATATCTGTTGGAACATCTTTCGATTCAGTATGTGTAATGGAAATTTAAGTTGATTGACGAAATGCACGTAAAATAGTATTTATTCCAATGTACTGAGGTTCGAAATGTGATGTTCATATGTTATGTAGCATAGCAAAAATCGATGGAAACTTTGCTTAGGAATTTTTGTGTCGCAAATTATACACTATTAATAAGTTCAGTGAAATTTAACTTGTTTGCCATAACTATTCACAGGCACCACATGCTGATTGGTCTAAACAATATAAAAAATAGTTTTAGTAGCAGTAGCGCCCCTTGTCAAAGAGTTCGTCCAGGGAAGTAGTGCCGTACCTATTTCCGCCGTCAAGCCGTAATGTGAGCATTACTGTGTTCTGGATTTGAAGCACAACAATGCTGGTGAAATCGCACATGGGACTTGTGAACGATGTCGCAGGGTGACGGACGCAGTGGCAGTGTCCATCACCCTCCAAATCTTTGCGATTTAAAGCTCTGAATGGCACTGCAACTGTTAACAGGTCTGTCACTTGCCACCAGGCGCACGAGTTGTTCGTCCCGTCACTTGGTATCATAGTCTTTGACAAATATGACACTTATCTGTTTGTGCCTATTTTGTATAAAAATTACACAATCGATCGTACAGACATGTAGCAGTAATCGGTTAGTAAACAACTTCCGTTCAGATTTAAATTAGCAGTCAGGAACTCAGTTTTGAGGGTTTCAAGTTCCTTTCAAGTAGTTTCTAAGCAGTTTCAACCAGTGCAAACATTTTCCAAAACTTCCGAGTAGGTTTCAAGCTATTTCCGAGAGCCAGTTCGATTATACCTAATAAGTAAGCAAACTCGATCTAGCTCTTTGCTCGGTACGCAGTAGAGCTCAAGGCGGTTCTCACGTACCTAATAGCGTGAGTTGGCACGCCCCCTTTAAATGGAATAAGACTTGATCCTTTGCCCCTTTTCTCGTTTTGTATTAGCATACATGTTAAGTTTTTATTCTAGCATAAGTGTCTTTGTTCCATCCTATTTTCTGAATTAAACAGCACCAGGAATTTAAACTAGTCGTTGGCACTCAATTAAAAACTTTAAAATTAAATTCGATAGGGTTGTTTAGCTTAAAACTTTTAAATAATCAGACTTCCTTCTTTGTTTAAGATAATCAAATGTCTTTCTATTGTACCCTTAACTTGTGAGAACTTATTACCTCCTCCTCCTTCGTATTAGGCATAATTATTAAAGTTTATGGACTATGTCTACTCCTCCACATTAATTCCGTTTCTGTTTGTTATAGCAGTCCGCGCGTCGCCGGAACCGCGACGTGCGCCGGCGTTGGTGGAGCCACCGCATCACGTAGAGTTCACCAACGAGACGGGTCTAGTCCTCTCCTGTGCCACTAGAGGGGAATACCAGGTATCTTTCACGGAAGTCGATTTTCTGATTTTTAAAAAAATTTTGAAAGTTTTTTTGTGTTAATAAATAAAGCGAAATGCAGGTCGGGACCCAACACGTGCCCGACTCGCACCCGATTTCAGTGTGTTTTACGCTTAAAACCCTTTATAGCAGTTACACAATGCGACTTTTAGTAGCGATATAAATGTTTGAGAAACGCGCGATTGCATCGCGGCACTAGCAATTTATAGGTGTGTAAAGGCCGACTATGGAAATTCCACCCTCTAAGTTAAAGGCAGACGATTAGCGGGTGCACCGAAACTGAATCGCTATAGACGCGCTGCTAAAAGTGGTCGTGTGTGTCTGCTCCTATAGTGGATATTATTATTTCATATACTGATATTTACCTTAGGTAGAGTTTGGCAATAAGCCACTTCTATTAAAGTTTGCAAAATTACAAAGTCTGTAATAGCAAGTTGTGAGTTCGTAAAGTATTTATTTCCACCCATTATTACTTATAACTTCCAAGTCGCTCATTTAGACTTTCCGAACTTGCCGATTTCTGCACACAAACTTGGTTTAAAGATTTTCTGATCTTCGAAATGTTGTAGTCTAATGAAGCGAAACATGAGGATAGATTTGCATGGTGGACCAGATGTAATATTTCCCGATTTATTTCGTTCGTAGTTCTTGGGAGAATAAACAAATCCCGGGGCCCATTTATCTTGTTTTACCGTCATGTCAACCTAAGCCCAATTACATTTTCAAGCTGTAGATAGTGCAAAAAAACGGAGTTAACAGTAGAATATCTTACTCTTTTACTACTAACATATATTTTTTTAAGTACAAGGAACATTATTGCGTACAGAAAAGAAATTTAACACTTTTTTTCTGTATTATTTCGTTTGTGGGCTAACCAACAACTTGAAGATAATAATAATACCAAACAAAGGTACCAATCACCTGGTCTTAAACTAGGGAATTCCCAAGGGCAAATATAAGTGAGTTTGGAGAATGGGGAAGATCTTCAAATTGTAAGTAAAGTTTGTTCACTAGCTTGGGCTGTATGTCGTAGAGAGTAGCGGAGAAGATTATTTGACGAGCCGTAGTTGTTTCTCTGAGATTCTTGACATCATCGTCCGCATTTTTATCTTTATTTTTTTGAGCATTATATTAATTTGTCGCCGGGGCTTAACCACTGTGTTAAGCATAACGTAAATAGTATGTGCCAGACTACCACACCAATTGCCTGATCTCAAACTAGGGCATTCCCTGCACTATGAGTTCCAGAACAACGGAATTCATTCCGGGGACTATTCAGAACACTAATAATACGATTACATGTTTTTTTTTTCATTATTATGTAACAAATACCTAAGAACGTGTTTCAAAAAAATTTTGTTGTTTAGCCCGTGATGAAATTCTAGATCAAAAATATAAATAAACAACTGTCACTGTCAAAATGACGTATCATATACTTTATTTTTCAGATTCGTTTGTTAGCAAGTTCTACTCCAGATATTATGAGTAATAAATATTATCGAATTAAAAATTAAATTAAACTTTTGTTGGCAAAACGTCTTAAAGAATTTTTAGAATCACTATAGGTCTTCATTAATAACATTATCTAACTACTTACCCAAATAACTACATATTTTCTGTCATACGCTGCATAACTGACAGGAATCTGGCTACCGTGTCTGGTCGATTATCCCTTCCACCGGCCCGAACGTGTCAGTCTCATAAATTGCGCCCCCTGGAATATTCAGGTTATCCGTGTCAGATTAAGTCTAGAGTATAGTGTATGGTCCATGTTTATTTATATTTTATTAAGAAGCTTAATTAATATTTGTTTCGATACCTAAGTACTTGTAATATTAAAACACACTGTTACGTCATCGACAAGGCGTCAAAAACCGTATAAAAAAGGCTATCAAAGGTTGTATATCCCTGAACATTGCCATGAGGATAAAATATTTTACACAAGAGTCTGTTTCCATAAGCTTACATTATTAATTAGTATGTTTTACAACAATAGATTTCTCACAATTTAAGCACAATATTATATATTGCATTACTATCACATTAGGTAATGGTAGAAGTGTTGGTGAATAAATAAATCAAAAAAATATAACAGTAGAGAGTTCTTGTGAAAGAGTCTTTCTTGAGACAAAGTCCAGTGAAGTGCGGCCAAAAGCAATATATACATAGATATATAATATATGTATATAATAGAAAAGCAGTAATGTGAGCATTACTGTGTTTCGATTTTGAACACATCTGCATTCGTAAATTTATGTCTCAAGGTGACGAACGTGTGGCAGTGCCCCTCAGATCTGTATGATTTAAGGCTCTGAGTGGCACTGCAACTGTTATGGGCAGGCGTGTCGCTTACCACCAGACCCACGACTTGTTGTCCCGTCACGTATCATAAAAAAAACCAAATATTTTTAAATGTATACATTTACACATTTTATAATATTTTTTGTGACGGCTCCACGTTTGTTTACAGTTTTGATCTCGAATTTTGTTGCGGAGTTTAGACAAAAATCAATCTATCAAGTATGACTTATGTGAATGTACGAAGACATGAAATATATTGCCTGAAGTTCAACCACGCGCCCTACGCGCCAATCTGATTCAGTATTCAGAAACCCGCTCGCCCAACTCAAATATAAATAAAGTTTTTCCATTCGAGGAGTTCGGCTAAAAGTTTGCGGTCGCGAGCCCCACCGGGAAATAAAGATATGCGCATCCGGCTGTGGGCCGTGCGTCTTCTATAAATATGGAAAAGTGTTACATTGAGCGCTCTTTTCGCTCATTATAGTAAACGGGACAGTTCTCCGGGCCGTTGCCCGCTTTATAATAAAAGGTTAACTCGATTGACAAGAAACATTACAAGTAATTATTTGTTAAAAATTTGTTACGTGTACCTTAGAAAATTAATGCTTTCTATCATAAGTACTGGCAGTGTAAAAGTTTAAGAAATTTTTATTAAGCAACTTTATGAGAAAGAAAAAATCAGACATTACTGCGAAAATACTGTCAAAACCGCACTTAAAAAAAGATTTAAAAAATAAATCAAAAATAAATAGTCTCACAGGGGCTAGATTTAATTCAGCCCAAATGGCGCAAATAAACAGGTCTTTTATATACGAATTAAATTAAAAACTCTATAGTCGCCCGGAATTCCTGCTAAACTTTCCACATTCACCGAGTTGGGCGGTATTTGGCGTCGGAAACGATTCACGAGGGACCCCGTCCCCCGCAACTTACCACTCGCCTCCTCACCTGCCCTCTGAGTTCCACGATTAATTTCATAACTTGACATTGGAAACGCTATTTGTATGCCTCCCGATTTGGAGGCGCTACGCATGGCCTTTTTCCGCCCAAATTTGTACGTTTGAACGTGAGAATTTTGATTAATTAATAATATTCCATTGGTAAACAATTTAGAGGCACTTTGACTGATGAAGGTACGTACGGAATGAGGCAGATTATATCATGATCACTAGATATAGCGCGCCGTTTTCCTATTTCAAATATAAGCATGAGGATTTTTAAAATACCCAATTTTTCTCGATTTCTTAGGTTATTGCGATTGTTACACATAGGAACTGAAACTGTGTTTTGGATCTTAATCGCATATATTTGTTTTTTCAAACAAACCAACATTTCGGGCCACATAGACGCCCATTGTCACGGTTGACTGCGTGAATTCATCAACCAATTGTGTCTAATATTAATGTTAAGAAGCTAAGATCCTGAAACCTCGATATACACATTTAATATTAAATTAATTATGTTGTAATAATGTACATAATATTATATTTAGTTATGCGCCTCAGCTATGTTCCGTGTCACGCGAATTCACTGAAAACCTACGTCATAGAACTTTTAGTGAAATGACAATAAGCTGAGTGCATGAGGGATAATGACAAGATGGTTACCTGACAGAGTGAATAATACTGAGATCCGTGAACGATGTGGTTTAAAAAAAGATGTCTAATACTCGTATTAATGCAAACTACCCAATTTTTCACTATAGTTACAAAACCAAGGTTTCATTATTATTGTTCAAAAATATCAAACAACGGTAAAATTCATACCCAACTCCATGCACTGCAAAATTTTAGTAACAATAAATTTATTTTACAAAAAAAATTACGACGAAATCAAGCATGCACCAAGCAGACATAAAATCCACATATCCAGAGCAGCGTACGAAGCTGTATTAATGAACGGGGCGTAAAAGCGTAGAGTCGCGGAAAACAATTGCTACGCGGGTCGCAGATGGCACACGGGCTCAAACTAATGAAGTGCCTTTTAAGAAATTGAAAACGAATCGAAAGCCAGTGGGAATTTTCCATGACAAGTCCCTTCGGATAGAAGAATATTCGTAAGGATTTTACTACTAAAGTTACCATCAAAAAGGAAAAATAAACAATGGAAATGCCTTAACCCTCGATTAATGTCAGAACCGATGTCGCCAAAACTCACACATTCTTAATTTGAAACACTACAAAATCGTAATATTGATTGGTCGTAGTTTCAAATTTAAAAAGAAATAACGAATTCTGGATTGTTAATATAATTTAAACTTTGCCCTGTTGGCATATCCTTGAAAGTTCAATACAATCAATACCTATTATTACAAGTTACGATGTTTTGATATTATATTGAAATTTCAATCAATGTGCTGCCTTCTAGTGGTTCATTGCTGAACGACGACGAATTATAGTTATTAATTTTGTTCTTTAAGCAAGAAGCGACCATATATTACTTTCGTTTCTTGCAACAAAAAAAAATATTTCGATAAACAGAAAATTGAAAATTTATTAAAATAAGACTTTCCGATGATATGCAATACCACCACGGGTAATATTTTTGGTAAGGCTGTCATTTTTGCGCTCCAAAACAGCACAATAAGACATTTTTCTAGGATTTCACAAAATTTGCATGAAAGAATAACACAACCACACCATACAAAGCAAAAATGGCGGACTGAACTCAGATAGGTTTTCCGAGACCTATAATTGGCACGCGTCGGGCGCTAGCCAACCACTTCTACAGTATTTATTATTCTATGAAAGTATTCTATTATTATTCTATTAATATTCTTTGGTATAATGAAACGGTTTCAGAAACGCCATATGTTTCTTAGAAATTGTAAACGCGAAACAATTTCGATAAATCTTTGAATTTTTTATTTATTTTTTTTTTCCTCAAAAATTAAATTTTCACTAACAAATCAAGGTGGCATGAATATTTCATGGCAATTAGCTAAATTCTACTTTCATATCTGACAAATTCTCATAAGTGATCAGCAGATGACCCCTTTTTAGGTGCATCATATTGGCGCTTCAATATCTGTCTGTGACCGATATTCCTATGAGTGCTCTTGCTGTCAGTATTACGGATATTCCTAGTATTCTCTTGCGATGGAAATTATTGCCCCTTCAAGCAATAGTTTAGCTATAATTTTATTACACCTCATATATAGCATTCAACCAAGAATTCTATATTATCTTCCTTTGAGGTAGGGTTGTGTGACACAGTAAATATATTTTTCAAATTTTGCTATCCATATACTCTTAAAATGATTTCTCGTAAGTGTGTTTATGTTTCATTTTCTTGAGTACCTATCTATGTCGTCCTTTCAGCAATGAAGTTCCTTTCCATTATTTACTATCCGATCTCATAATCAGTTGGTCACCGAATAATGTTCAAAGGGTTTGATTTAAACTAACTGCTAAGATTTCTTGGTTGGTTGACGTCTCTCTAGTTGTTTTCGTCTGAAATTGCTCTCTTTATGTTCTTCTGAAATTGAATTACGTTTTTATAATTTTATTAATATTATTTCTGTTTGGGTACTGTTTTTTCTTAAACCATGAGTCGAGGTCACATCCTTAAAGCGTCCCTCCAAACAATGCCCAACTTCTTTCAAAGGGGAGCACAAAGAAAAATATAAAACTTGTAAGTTTCAAAGGGATGGACCTTTTATTTCCTTATTTTGTTCTATCCAAATGGAATACTCACGAATTGTATTGAGAGCGTTGAAAAGGAATAAAAATGCCTTTAGATACTTCATAAAACCCAAAACGTTAGGATTATTTCATTATTTCCATTTTTCAAATAAAATTTGTAGGTTTCCTGTCTTTGAGAGCTAAATCCTAGTTTTGAAATAAAGTGCTCTTATCTGTTGAATGAAAAGGCAATTTAGAACTCTAATAGTCTGATGGAAATGGAAAATTATCTAGAAAGAACTTGGTCATTCAATCCATGCCGAGAGGAACCAATTATTCACAGCAATAGTCTATTGTCAGTTGCTGGGTGTATTGTACCAGTCTGTTACTTCGACAAGAGAGAAATTGCACGCCTCTAACGCGATGAAGACGCGGCAAGGTATTGTAAAATTCATACACCTCTGTTCGGCATATATTGGATTGTTGCATTTTACAAACAGTATTCTGTTTCTGCGAAGCTTTGTGGGATATGAATGACGTTAGAGATTTGGCACTCAGCCATAGGGATTATAAAGTAAGACATTACGTCCTTTGTGTAGCAAAAGTAAGGCCAAGGCAAGTACAGACTATTTTTTGAGAAACATAATAACCATGTTGTACTGCTTAGCATTGGTACACTATTAACACATACCACTTAGGAATAGTAGGTTATTAAAGTAGACTACTCCAAGTTTACTTCTTCTCGGTCGACCAATCATTAGCAAAGTAGGTGACGAGGTCTCGGCCTCGATTCGTTGTAAGACCAACTAAATTATGAAAAACTGATCAAGAGACGAGTTTATAGAGTTCCAGTACCAGCGGTCCAAACGACATTCGTCAATCGCCTCCCATTATTTCTGCAGCTCTACATCTACATCTAACATTCCACAAATAAGGATATTTGTCTACTCAGGAATCTAAACACACTACTGAATCTTGGTTACAGACACTTGACTATAAAAATACTGAACAGATGTTGTTACTGTAACCTCAAACGATCAGCTGTTTGCTACTCCTTGCATACTCCTTGTCCAAGAAACTACACGCACACGCACACGCACGTTCACACGCACATGCACACGCACGCGCACACGCACACGCACACGCACACGCACTCGCAACTCGCACTCGCACTCGCACATGTGTGCTCACATACACTCAAACTCACTCACTCACACGATAGCAGTACTGTAACAGTACAAGCTCACAACATAATACCAAGTTTAGTTTTGAAGCCCTACAAACCACAAAGTTACACAAATTAAAGATTCCCTTGAAAAGAATGATTAAAAAATCTAGGGGTTGCTTTTTGTAAATAGACACTTGTTCACATTTACAATATTTATGTTAAATTTTCTGAAAAGCTTGAGAAAATGGACGGGATCACCACCATAGACTTTTATCACCCGAAGAAGCTGTGTTATTATTTCACGGTAGTTTAAAAGTTGTAAATAACACGTTTTGAATATCAACAAGAATCTTATTAGTAGAAGCATAAACATTGCCTCTCAAATGAGTTTGAGACTTTGTGAACACAACTGTCAAGAACTGAGACTTTGTGAACACAGCTGTCAAGAACTGTAAGTTTATTTTTGTTCCTCTTATTAATTGTAGACTCTGCAAAAGCCTTTAAATTACTAAGCTGAAAACTTGATTATGACGTAATCTTAAAATGAGTAGGCACAGCCAATACTACTGTTTTTCATGAAAATATTATTACTCTTCTTAACATACTCGCAGGGGCCACGTACTATGATGTATGCGCCCTAAACATTTGTAATTGACATAGAACAACGTACTATTATTACAATAGAACAACGTAACGTTATTTGGCCATACAAAATCTTAATATTGACGTCGTTGCTCCACAACATTGTCAAATTAATTAAATCTCTAGCGGCACGCAATATCGAAATTTCACAGGATAAATAAGCTCTACTCACAAATACCAATGATCTTTTTCACTTTGACACTGTCACTGCGCCTGTCACCCTGAGATATCAGTTGACGAGTTTTATGTGCCTTTACATGCACCAGCAGCACCCTGCTTGGCGGCAGAAATAGGTAAGGTAAGGGCAGTACTTCCCTGGACGAACTCTTTCACAAGGGGCTCTACTGCTACTATATCGCTGGCATACGCACGCAACGTCAGCGGGCGGTTTATAGTCGTCAAGGTTTATTTATTTATTTAATTTAATTATTTGCATGCAGGTTACAAAGACCCATAAATCAAAGTCAAAGATTATTTATTCCATAGGTAAAATAAATTTACTTGAAATCGTCACATTTAAGCTACTGCTCGTTCACTACGCTGACCTCCGGAGCCATGTCGTCTTTCCATACATCTTTATCTAACACGTAGTCTTCAATTTTGTAAAATGATTTTTCGATCAAAATATTTTTAATGTAGTTTTTAAACTTAGGAAATGATAAACTTAATATATGCTCCGGAATCTTATTGTAAAAACGTACACAGTTCCCCATAAAAGAGTTGTTTACCTTGGTTAAACGAAATCGTGGTACCATGAGTTTGGACTTAGCTCTAAGGTTAATATTATGGATATCTTCTTTCTTATTGAAATTGTGTATATTTTGACGAGCATATAAAATATTTGAGTAAATGTACTGTGATGCCACAGTCATGATACCAGTCTCCTTAAACTTTTCTCTGAGAGAAATCCGAGAGCCTAGACGGTACACAGAACGAATCGCTCGTTTTTGCAATACAAATATGGTTTGAATATCTGCCGCTTTACCCCACATGAGAATCCCGTAGGACATTATACTATGGAAGTAACTAAAGTAAACTAGTCTAGCAGTATTAACATCGGTAAACTCACGTATTCTGCGGACTGCGTATGCAGCGGAGCTTAACCTGCTGGCCAGGGAAGATATATGTGGAAACCATTGAAGTTTACTATCTAAAGTCACTCCCAAGAAGACTGCTTTATTAACAAAGTCTAACTTTTCTCCGTTTATTTCTATGCTTGGACTAGTCGCTTTTACGTTAGGTAATTCAAATTTAACACATTTTGTCTTCTTGGCATTAAGCAATAAATTGTTAGCATTAAACCAATAAACGACCTTAGAGAGGGTATCATTAATATGGTCATAGTTAATGTCATGTCTGTCTGTTTTGAAAATCAAGGATGTGTCATCAGCAAACAACACTATTTCGCAATGGTCCTTAACAAAGAATGGCAGATCATTAATATAAATCAGAAATAGGAAAGGCCCAAGTATTGAGCCCTGTGGAATGCCCATTTTTACCGGAGAACCCAAAGAAGTCACACCACTTATGTCTACTTTCTGAATTCTACCGTTGAGATATGACGAGACAAGTTTCGACGCCTTGCCATTTACACTGTAATGTTCCAGTTTCCTAATAAGAGTAATATGATCAACGCAATCAAATGCCTTGGAGAGGTCACAGAAAATACCAATAGCGTTCTGGAACCTATCCCAGGCATCAAAGATGTGTTTTAGTAACGCTACCCCCGCATCACTAGTCGATCTACCACTAGTAAACCCGTATTGTTCACTATGAAAAATATGACTCCTACCGAAACAGGACAGTAATTGAGTCAGCATAACCTTTTCGAATATTTTACTTAAAGCTAGTAAAATTGAATTGGCCCTATAGTTGCTAGGATCAACTTTCCTACCGCTTTTGAATAAGGGAATAACCTTACTGTTTCATTAAATCGGGAAAAACACCTTCGTCAACGCACCTATTGAAAGCTACAGCTAAATGTGGGGAAATAAGATCAATAAATGATAAATACATACCTTAAAGACTAACATACATAATAATATAATAAAACACTTATGACTAATTTTTTATTTATTATTATTTATTTTATTCACAATTAAAAAGTTTACAAAAAGGAACACAAGACAGCGAATAAAACCCATTAACAGATTTATGTATCGCCACCATCACTATCAGGCTTCTAACAACATAATTACTGACCAATACTTATACGTATCTAATAATTTACGCAACTTACACTTAATAACTAATAACTTTAACAGTTTGATAAATGAATTGACTATAAGTTTATCAAAAACGTCACTTGGCAATTTATTAAGCAGTAATGGTAACATATATCTCCAGACACGCTTTCCATAGACATTATATTTCATATTATTATATTCATATATATTATATACACCCTTCGGCCAAAACTCATCCTTCATGAAGGTCAACAGATGTTGAGTTGGTACTCTCACCACAAATGAATTAAAATTTACATTGTGGCGGGACCCCAACTGCTCGACCCTCAGGGTAGCATTGGCTTTCACAATATCAGCAGACTTTGCGGAGTAATGAAGCCGTGACACGTATAACAACGTCGTCGGTATCGCTGTCAGTGTCAGTGTCAGTGCCACTAAGGTTACGGCTGGTATACTTCTTTTTCTTTTCTACATTTTTGAAACCGTCCTCGTTGCAGTGGTCAACTCTTCTCGGTGTACTGACGACAGTATTGATTATTGACGTCAGTATCATTATTTGTCAGATTCATATAATAGCCTATAGAAGAAACGTTTATAGACGTTTTATTAACGTGAGAAAAATGTCTGCCACAGCGCACCAATTGGTTTACGGGTTTTTCTATACCTATCTCGTGCACCAGTCTCTCACAAAACAGTTTGATCAATCTTTGTTTTGTATTAACCTTAAGTCCTCTACTTTTAATCCTGTTTTGCGATTGAGAATTAAAGCACTATATCATTTCGTTTCAATCGGCAAAAGAATGTCTTAACATAACTTACTTTTCATAAATGTACTGTGACGCTAGTGTAATTGTGTGTAATATATGTGTCTCTCGACCTCTTTTAAACATTTAGATCAAAGTGGAAAACATAAAAAAATAAAAAAAAAATAAAATAAAATAAAAATCTTTTATTTCGGACCACAGTAATCCATATAAATTAGTAGGTTAGTAACATAACAACTTATAACTATGTTAGTTATTAGGGTTAGTACAATTACATAACTAAAATTAATAAAATTAAAAATAAAAATAAAATGAGACGGATCCGGCTGTCCAAGCGGCTCACCGATTCGCACGCAGTACATGCAATTCGGTGAACCTCTGGAAAACTGCTGCATCCATCCTGTTTGCAATTAACTTTAGGATCTTGTTATTGCTTCCCCTCACCCTTTGTACCACCGCTGCAGACATTTTGCGCATGATGGCATAAAAATCCTTAACAGCAGCATCCGCAAACATGCCAGATGCGCTGCAGAAACGTGGAAGCCTCAACAAGACCCTAAAGGTATTATTATATTGGATTCGCAAGGCACTGTACGATCTCTGTGTGAAATTAGACCACAGACCACACGTGTAGAAACTTTGGCAGTATGCTCTGAAGAGCGTAAGTTTCACTCCAATTGTACATCGCATGAATCTGTGAGCCAACATATTACCTCGAACCGACAGTGCCCTGCGCTCCCTCTCCATATCCTCATCATCTTTTCTACTCTCCGCCACAATATGGCCTAGATACTTAAACTGTGCAACACGCCTCAATGGTATTCCATTCAACAAGATTGGAGGTACATAGGCCGGCTCTTTAATCTTGCCTTTGAATAACAAAAACTCACTCTTCTTCTCGTTGTACCTTAAGCCGTGCCGCACAGCATAAGCCTCACAATGGCTCAAAAGTTTTCTTAAACCTCCAATCGAAGGGCTGAGCAGCACCATGTCATCCGCATAGCTAATGCTAATAAAACAAATTACGATTTACTTAAGTTGACAAAAATCATTCTGTTTTTGCGTTGTCATAAGAAGCTTTACAACTTCCCCAAGCCAACATGGACTAAGTTAATCAAGAGCTTTTGTCTGAAAAACTCAAGCACCCGAGCTTAGCTTTATATATACGTGTTGGGGTAAAAACAAACAGATTTTATATTGCCCAGGAAAAATCTCTAATCAGGTCACGACGCGGCATCCGAACGGAAAACAGGGGCCTTACCATGAATTTTCATGAAAAGTCACTTCGAACAAACATTATCAAAATTCATAAAAATATGTAAAGCGTAAATACTGAATGACAAAGGTAATCCTCACAAGACAATACAGATTTTCAGAATTAAATCTTGAAATGAACGTTTACAAAACAAAACTTCGAACTTCATCTTGTGCCAACGATTTGTCAAAACTTTTCCAACACTCGTCTTGTATGATAATGGCGCAGTCATAGTAAGGCCTTTGGTCTTTAGAACATATTGAGCCAGAGGATTTACGTGTCAGTCTGCTGAATACTGAGCCTTTTAAAATATTCAACGGGATGCCCGGAGAAACAGAGCGGGAGGAGTAAACAAAACATCATTAAAGCCCCCAAAGAAAAAATAAACTCACGGAGAGCGAAATCATTTAATTAATTAAGAAGAATTGCGTCGGGCATAATGAAATGTACTTAAAATTATAAATGCTACAGAATTCTGGTTAATGAAGTTAGGATTTTAATATTGCACGTGCCTGGTGTTTGTGATGGATTCTGTAATTTATTTATTGCTTTTCGAGTTTAAGAACTTTTACGTCTTTTTAATTATCCTATTCAAGCTATGCACGCAAACGTGAGCGGCAAAGCGTATATAAAATACGTATAGCTGCCGTACCCTCCCGACTGCCACAAGCAACTTGTAATTTCGCTTTATCGGATATTTGTACCACGTTATCTTGTTTGTATATTTATCAAATACTAGGAAAAAACTTCACACGAACAACATAAATTTTCAGTAAATATTTTTTCAACTACCAACCTAGTTAAAAGCGATAAAATTACCTCTCCGTAACAGGGTTGTTGGTGATGGTGATTTTTAAATATATATATATATATATATTTTAAAAACATGCGAAAAATTATAATAATCAGAAAGTTCATGCAGATGGAAGAGGACGATGTAGGATCTTATTACACACCCACCACATACTCGTAGATACACGCCATACTACATTTACTTGACTTCAGTCCGTAAATGTGGTTCAAACCGGCTAACAAGCTGAGAAAAATAAAGTTAAATAATAATAATAATGTTAATATTAATCTAACGCACACACTCAACATAGCCTCGCACTAGGGAGACCCTGTGTCGCGGGTGCCATGGACACACACATAGACAACCACAAATTACACCAAAACTTACGAGAGAAGTAAATGTAGGCCATACAAATATTTCTCCCGGCCCGAGAATTGAACCTGGGACCTCGGCATGGCAGTCCGATATGGTAACCGTTCGGCCACAGAAGCAGTTGAAAATACACATCCTTACTCTACTCTCTACCCTATTTACATGAAAAAGCTTTCTATTTTCTTTGGTATTGTAATAAATTATTATTTCAATGATTTCGTGACGTATATTAACAAAAGAATCAATCTTCATGAAAACAATCAATCTACCTAGCTTAATCGTTGTGGAATTTTATCAAAATTATATTTTAAGGACAACAGCTGAGCTCCATTTTCGGCTTACAGACTGTTTCTGGAAGGTTTGTTAATTTACAAACCTTCCAGAAATTATTCCGGCGTGCCTTTTAGGTCAGGTCACGACTCAAACACCCGCAATGAAATATCAGCATCGATTAATGCGGATGCTGATGCTGATGTGGATGCTGATATTCGCAACAACCCTGCTCCATAAATATCTGGATCAGCTGAGGTTTCATTTTTCTATCTGCAAAATGGTGGTAAGGTGAAATATTTGACGGCATTCGGGGACATAGGCCGAAGCGGACGCAGTTAAATGGTGCAGAAAAATGCAAATTTGTACATCGCAATTCCCACCGTAAACCATCGGCAACAAATACCTGTCGTATGGATTTGCATTATACTGGTGACGTAATCGATTGGAATTTTGTTTACCATGGGACCTGCAAAGGGGCCGAAACGTTTTTGTTTGAAAAAACAAATATACGCGATTTAATTCCGGAAAAATAGTTTCATTCCTATATTAAAAATGTATTGATACAAAGTTCGAACACTTACAAAGAGCCTTGTCCCTGTTTCGTTAGATCCCAGTTATCTTTTCCATCATTCTCACTCCTTTACTGTTCATGCGGTCAGACTTTGGGACGCACTTCCCATTACTGTGTTTGATAAATACTTAGCTATCTTTAAAATGAGAGTCAATGAGCACTATTTATCCTCTGTTCCATCCATTTTATAGATATTATAATATGAAACATGTACTTATCTAAGTATTTATTCTGTAGTAATTTAACATTTTTGCTATTTTTTTACCATTATTTTATTGAATAATTTGATTTCCTTCTGTTGTGCACGCATACCCGTTATTGTAATTATTGTGTCCTATATTTTGACCTGCAGGAAGAAATTTCTTATAAAAATAAGCAGTATCTATAGTTTGTCTGTGTTTTCCGTTTTACTAAATGTGATTTGTGTTTTCGTGTTCAATAAATAATATAAATAAAAATAAATGAAGAAAAATTCCTTCAAACCGGCAGGCTTTGACTTTTTCGCCAAACCACTCATCGCTCTTACAACTGAGATACAGAACAAGTTAGTTTAAGAATTTGATGACAAACTACACAAACTATGGGGAGCATTTTCACAAAATAAAAATCAGTATTATAATAACAAAAACATTGTGATATTCAATAAAATCATCATGAAACTTAAGAGTTATACTCTTGCCGGTGGAGAATCTTCCAATCATCTCTCCTATAAGCCTATAAAATAAATATTGAAAATGTAGTTTGCCTACCTTGTCGTATATTTTGCCTTAATTTGTCTTTTTTGACAGTTACAATTGTCGCCATTGCCGAATTTTTTTCAACGAGAAGATTTTTTGGATCTTGGAGGCTTATTTTCTTTTACATATTCAGTGTCCGAGTGTATTTTATATTCCTTTTATGAATAAATTAAATATAGTACAGAAATTATAATGTTGATATAAAATATTTTGCAAATGGTATATAATAGCGTAAATGGAAATGTTTTTTGATAAATTGAAAATAAGGTATTTAATTAAATAACTTTTGTAACTATTATGCAAAATAGGGAGGATTTGCATTAATATTAGACATAACTGGTTGATGACTTTACCATCTCAGTCAGCCGTGACTGCGGGATCCACAGAACGCATAGTGGTGGGATCCGTGAAGAGAGATTTATATACACGATTCCGATCCGAAAAACTAGCTTCATTTCCACGGAATATGAATTGATATCATTTTTCAAATATATTAATTCCTATTTAATTTAACATAATTTTAATATTATGAAGTGTTATTTGATACATTTTATAAATGAATGACGCACACTCACATAACCTCGCACTAGTGAAACCATGTGTCGCGGGTGCCATGGACACACGTAGACAACCACAAATTACACCCAAACTCACGAGAGAAATAAATGTAGGCCATAAAAATATTTCCCTCGGCCCTTGAATTGAATCCGGGACCTCTGCATGGCAGACCGGCATGGTAACCGTTCGGCACCAGGCAGTTATACATCTATTTCAAGTATTTTATACAAACATCAAAAGGAAGCCGAGATTCCTATCAACACTCTTTACCTTCAGAAAATTCTTTACCCACTCAATGTAGACGCGCGAAGTATGCAAATATTTGAAGGTATAAGAGAAAATATTTTGCTATTGCCGATGTAGTCCATCTCCTCGGAGCAAGCAAATGTTTGCTTCTAAATAAACTGTTGGAAAAACGGAGAAAAGACACACCGGGGAGCTAAATTCGGGACTACGCGAACATTCCCTAAAGCATTATAAATATCAGCCCACGCGCCGTATTAACTGCCACAAAGACCGCAACGCCGACAACATAGCCCTTTTTTCCATGAAAAGTTATAAGTAAAATTCGCCGCTTCTCTTGGTCTTTTGGGACATTTTGTTTCTCATCTTATTTATGACGTTGTAAAACTGTTTTAATTGTGTTTAAGTTTCATCTTTAAAAACTATTAGGCTACCAATGGTTTGACCTACCACCTCTCAAACAGAGGCCGTGGGGTCGAATCTGGGTTCGCACTTCTGACTTTTTTGGAATTTCAACCCCTCAGTAGTGGGACGCATAAATGGATTGATGGTGATACCTTAACTTCGAGGAACCTATTAGACATCTCCTAATATTTACAAGTCGCAAAAGATCATGTACCCAAGTACTCTGAATTTGGTTAAGATCGCACAGCTATTTGGTAAGATGTTTACCAACTTTGATCATCTAATGTTGTTTGATTTTTGTTTGATCTCCTTTAATGAATGTCTGAAATATGCAATCAAATCACTCTCGAGTGAAAGGAAGTCATTTTCGGGTGAAACTAATTTGCCGGACATAAAGTGGACTATATTTGCTTTTTCAAACCAACATTCGATGTCTTTCCAAGACTCAAGGACCTGTAAAGACCGCAATATACTTACTAAGTTATTAATAGCTATTATTTAATTAAAAATTTTTAAAACTCTTTAACTAACCTGTAGAGTGTTATAGTTTTTGAAACACCTTTTCTTTCCCAACAGCTGGACTGGCTACTTCTAGACAACATGCCAGTGGTACCATTGGCTGGGCTGCGACGTGTCCTCGCCAATGGCTCCCTGGAGCTGATGCCATTCCCAGCTGAGCGGTACAGACACGACGTACACTCCACCACGTACAGATGTCGTTTGAGATTAAGCAGTGGTTTCGTTGTACTATCGAGGAGCATACATGTACATGCAGGTAAGTAATGTTTATTTAAAAGATCGCACAATGCAACCCACAAACAGCGCGTACGTATTCCACGGTTTTAGAAATAACACGTCATAGCGACGCGGGCGTTTGCGTATAGGGCTTTCTGTGAACCGCATTTCATATTCATCTTTGCTTTAGTACAATATTACAAAGCTATTACTTATTCTTCAAATATTTTATTTTTATTTTGTTGATTGTCTCTGTTGGGAATAGAACCGACCGAATGTCAAAAAAATTCTGTGTTAAAATCATAACGATCCATAAAATCAATTATAAGGATTAATTCCGTATCAGTAACATACTTGCAACACCCTTTCGATTTTCATGCCATGTCCCATTGTCGTGTGACGTCCTGTATATAAACATCTTTTGGTATACAACAAGTCGATCAGGAATCGGACATACCGATACCTCCAATGAATACTATTTGCCCTAACTTAATTTTTAAACCTGTTCTGCTTCTTTTTTTCACAAAATTCGTTTTTTTGTTCCTTTTTTCGAATTTTGTTTCGAAATTCGAAGGCATAATATACGTGAATAAATATGGTTGTTTACAAAAATAACAGAAAATGACCACAAAACAAAGTTGGCGTAATGTTCATACGAAGTATCGATACGCTCTTTACTTATAATAAAAAAGGCAAACCACGAAAGAAAAAAGCAATGGAAGGGCCTAACCTCGATTACTATCAGAACCGCTGCTGCTAAAACTCACACTATCATATTGTTAAACATTATGAAATCCTTATAATAATTGGCCGTAGTTTCTAATTTAAAAAGATGTAAAAAGCTCTGGACTGTTAATATAATTTAAACTTTACCCAGTTGGTAAATCGTTGATAGTTCAACACCTGTTATTGCAAGTCACGATATTTCCATTTTGGATTGACATTTCATTCAATGCGCTGCCATCTAGCGGCAATAGGTGAAAGATGACGAACGATTACCGCCTATTACCTAACATGGTTAAAAAAAGTCGACCATATTTAATTTCGTATATTTAATAGTCGACCATATTTAATATTAAAAACAGAAAATGGAAAATTTATTAAAATTAAATAAAATAAGACTTAACGATGACATGAAACACCACTATGGAGACACATTACGAGTGCGACTATCATTTTTGCACTCCAATTTAGCAAATTAAGACATTTTTCCAAGATTATCGAGGTTTTGCACGAGGTAATTGACACGACTATAACGTACAAAGCGAAAATGATGGCCTGAGCTCAAATATGAGGAACTCTGCGTACTGTTGGTACGTGTGTCGCGCTCACTAAACACTTCTACTGTATTTATTGTTCTGTGCGGCAAACCAACATTCTTTAAAAACTTAATGGATTCCATAGATATCGTCATGATAGTATATAAACTATGTATACAATAATCAACTCATCTATTTTATTTGCATACTTACTTCGATCCTGTAGTACATTAAGCCAGCACAATAATCCATTTCAGTCCTTGTAGGAGGAAATTTCACCTTCACTTTTATAGTTATGGCAACGGTATCCTTAGACTGTCATGACATCGTTTTCCCAGGGCGACCGTCTACTCTCCAGAATTTCCCCTAAATATAAGTATATCATATAAGTAAGTATACAAGAATAAGTATTCATTATAGTCAATAAAGTAGTGTCAGCCAAATTTTATACCGACTTCAAAGAAAGGAGGATGTTCTCAATTCGACTGTTTTAATTTCTTTTTTTCGTAACATACACCATGTTACGAGATATTGTGAACCGATTTTGATGATTCTTTTTTGTTGGAAAGAGAGTACCTTAAGCATGGTCCCATTTCAATTTGAAGAAAATATTCCACTTCTGAGGTTTGCCACAAACTAGGAAATGAATGCGGTTTCGCGCAATTTTCTGTATCTGATTTCAATAAAACTTGGTAAATAGATGTAATTCCACGTACTTATCAGGTCGATTTTTTAAGTACTCTGTACTGAGATTAGTTATTTGAACAATTAAACGGATCTAGACAGTTTAAAGAAATTAACCTTCTTACACAAGTGTAACGCTAGCGTCACAGTCGTTTATGAAAATATTATTTATGTTATGAAGAATAGTAACTCTTTTGTAAAAAATGTGACAGATAACAAAATAAACTAGCTTGTCTTAACAGTCGTCTTCATAAAGTCACAGATTCTTTTAAGGGACTAAGGGTATACGCTTCTTTAATAAGGTTCCTTTTTTTAATGATACCAGTGACGGGATAAACAAGTTGTGAGCCTCGTTTTAAGCGAGACACGCGTTCATAGCACTCCCAGCGCTTTAAATTGCAACAATCTAAAAGGGCACTGCCACTGCGCCCATCACGCTGAGACATAAGCTGACAAGTCTCTTGTACCTGTAATTTCACTAGCATCCTTGCCCTTCAAAACCAGAACGCAATAATGCTCACATTACTGCTTGGTGGCAGAAATAGGTAAGCTGGCAGTACTTCCTTGGACGGGGCTGGTGAAATTACAGGCACTTGGGACTTGTCAACTTATGTCTCAGGGTGATGGACGCAGTAGCATTGCCCCTCAGCTCTTTGCGATTTAAAGCTCGGAATGGCACTGCAACTGCTATGGACAGGTGTGTAACTTACCATCAGACGCAAGACTTGTCCGTCACGCCACTTAAAAAAAACACATTCGCATAATCTCGCGGTGCATTCGCATTGCGTAGTGCTGGTCGTCTCAGGCGCCTTTCTTTATAATGCGAATGTGTGCGTCCGTACACGGCGTGCAGCGAGGTCGCTCACATACAAGCCGCGCTACTACGTTGTAAGGAGTTACCGTACTTGTTTTATTATGCTGTAATAATACGAATAACAAAATGTGATCAAAACGAGTATAATACCGAACCTTATTTATTAATTTTCTAGTCGTAAATCCAGCGACCGCATTTGTACTTAATAATATATGCATAGAAATACTAAAGACATTTTACCCTGATGTATGATATATCCTAACCTCAATAATTGATTACTCCCCAAGCTCTCCAGATAATTCACATTTACATCTATTATATATATATCATTTACCAGTAAATAAGTGAATGTAAATATGTTCCTTGGAGAATTACTCCCATGCTTCAATGCTATATGTTCATTTTATCTTTTGAACTTGTTTTCTTTTAATTATTTAACCTTTGGTGTCCTACTTTCGATCAATAAACGTTACAATTGTAATATTTCGCCCAATTATCTTGCCAGGCCTCCTGAGACACCCATAAAAAATTGTCCTTCTGCGACTTTTACCTGGACATCGGCGGCCATCTTCTGGAACCACTTATAATTTCGTAGCCTTTTGCATTTAGTTTTTTCTTTCACATATGATTGTAAATAGTTATAAAAATCATATCTCTATTTAATAAGTAAGCAAATTATACTTGGAATCGTCAAATTGTTTACACAATACTCGTTCCAGAGATAGGTTTCTCTCGTGAGAAAAGTGGATAACAAACTTTAAGGGTTACTCTTTGTAAATAGATATTTGTCTAAATTTATCACTCATAATATTTATTTTATATATTATAAATAGAAAAAACGTTAAAGTTAAAACTAAATGGATCACTACCAAATATATTATTATTATTATGTGGGGAAATTCTGCCAATGTTAACGATGTATTTATATTACAAAAGGAGTGTATCAGGATATTGACAAATATAGAACAGAGAGAATCATGCAGACTTATTTTTCAAAAATTAAGCATATTAACCTTAACAAGTATATACATACTTGAGTCGTGCAAATTTGTAAGAAACCATCCTACTTTATTTACTTACTTACTACAATAGAAACCTACATCAATTGAAAGTACAATTTTCTAAATTAAAATTAGTTTGTTAACTAGAACTACAATCACATACCAATCCACATAAAAGAAATTAAGGAATTTAAGATTTTCTCTAAATATTAAAAAGACTTCCTTATAAATAAAAGTTATTATAACATTCAAGAATTTTTCAATGATCAAAATTAATTAAAAATAAGTATTTTGATGACATCCTTCTTTTTAATCAATTTATCTGTGTATGATATGTGATGATTTATTTAATATGGTGTTTACCATATTGAATAAGTCATCATAAATAATATGATTGTACCTCTATATGATGACATATGTATGATTGTAAACCATTATATTTACCTACTAATAAGTGAGTGCCCTCTCTACTCTGCTGTGCCCTTACAGGGTGTCACATGTACACTTACAAACCACTGTACGTAAATTATTAATAAGTGTGACAATGCAATAAATAAATAAATAAATAAATAAATATTTGTCACCTTTTGTGTAAAGTCATAGTTTCCCCTTTAATTTCAAATCTCGTAAATAGCAAATTTTGAATGAACAGGAATCTTTATATGAAATGAACAAAAGTGTTAACATTGCCCCTTAAATTAATTCGTGAAGAAATTTACCAAGAACAACCAATTTATTTTGATTCCTTGTATTACTTAAGGGTCGTGGCTTCGCATCCGGGCTTGGTCCTCTAAGTTTTTTAGAAAGTATGTGCGTAATGTAATTGGAAATTTACCATAAGCTTTTCGGTAAAGGTAAACATTGTGATAAAATCTGCAGGTTCATAACTCGCATAGGACCTGCGTGACGGACAATGGCCTAAACTTCGCCTAGGAGGAAACCCGTGCCCAACAGTGGGAGGCATAAATGAGTTGATGCTGATAACGATGATGGTATTAATCAGACTAAAAATTACTATTCTACATTTTCACAAAAGTACAGTGACGTCAGGGTTAGAATGTCAATTTGTTTAAACCAATCTTTCGAAGACATTGGGGCCCAGTTTGCAAATTGCACTAATGGTATTTTTCTGCATGACAGCATTATCCAAAAGCAAACTGCCTTATGTCATCAAAGTAAGAAAATATGGAATTTTCTAACTAAAGTAAGCCATTATAGGGTTTCTAAACGTAAGAGTTGAGGCGTTTCGCCAACTTAACTAGGCGAAGACCCCATTGCAATTTAACATCTAAAGTGGTACCTAAAAATACTACTTTGCCTAATACTCATTTCTATGATACTGAAAAAGAAGAAAAAGTCTTATAAATAGATGAGTCTGTCTAAGATTAGGTCATGTAAATTTCACACAACTTGTTAATTTCTCATTTAGAAACAAGTTTTCACCGCAAACCGTCTAACTACGTTCGAAATAGCGTTCTTTGCATCGTCTCAAGAATATTGGTGCCATTTAATTTTAAATAACAAGGAAGAAGGCTAGATTAGCCATTTTTTCTCTCCAGTCCCTTCATGTATTCCCTTATTGCACAGTGTTGTAATTTTCCTATGTTTATATATTTATTATAATACTATTTATTACTTATTTTATTTTCCAGAAAAGTACATAACATAAACTTCGTTATTATATTGTTACCTATATAATGTTATTAGTATTTATATGAACAACTTCCATTGGAAGTTATTTTTAGTTGCACCCTCCTTCCAACTAAATTTCTATCCTAAGGTTGCCTGGAAGAAATAGTAGCTACTTAACAATAAGGCCGCCTGTTGTACATTAACTTATTCTGTGATACATACTTTTCTTTTCTGTGTTGTCATTGTAATTATTTAATGTCCAACAGAATATTTCGTTCATTCATTTAATTACTATAGACTAATTAGTATCTGTCACAGACCAATTATTATTGATATCTATGATCAAGAGGGTATAATCTTACATAAGTTGAAACTTTCATTCTAATTTTTCGACACTTTCCGTTGAAAAGAACGGTCAAAACCAACATCCAAAATAAGGCTACATAATTGCAGAAACCAACAATAATGTAAGTCCACATGATCCTTGGAGACGTCGTAAATCTTTCCTAGCTCAAGGCCAAACTACCAAAACAGGTCGAGAACTTTTAGGTAACATTTAGTTTCGCCTATTCCTAAGTCAAGACGTGGTCGTTTCTTGTTTCTTTTACAATGAGATATATTTTTCCTATTTTACTTCAGAATAGTTACGTATTTTGAAATCGCATTTTCATGAAAATGTAGAGAAGAATTTATATTTTAACAATACACAACAAAACAACTTTTATTCATGGGTTTCACATTTGATTTTATCATTAACTCACTTTGTATAGGTATGTACACGAGCATTACCATTTATACAAATGTACTCGGCCGATAAATTATTTTCGTATAAACAAAAGTACCCTTTCGTCTGGCAGATTCGGATCTCAAATCGATTTCCCTATTTGACCTTTCCTGTGTGTATACTTATGTTTGTATTGCATAAGTATGGGCTTTTATTTTCATAAACCCTCTGCATAAACGATGACCAATGAAATATGTATACAATACATGAAACTTTTATTTTAATTATATCGGGACAGGCGTTTATATTTTCTTCAATGGTTTCATTTTCTGACATTCTTTTGCAGGAAATCGTCATTTCTTCACATTGGCTATTTCGAAACTTTCTTTTTGTTTTAAGTTTTCATCTACGAGTATTTATTTGAATAGGCAAAGGTGCCACCGTACAGCCTCTTCATATATAAAGGTGCCTCTTCATATATAATGCGCACTCACATTAAAATAAAATAAAAGTAAAAAAAAATGGCATTTAGTTTGTAGGTCAATGTATTTAGTTGAATATTATGTGAGAGGCTGTTAGTTTCAGATAATTATTATTTTGATATATTATTTATGTGAGAGACTGTTCATGTTTATCATTGACAATGTCGGTCAACGGCAAGCAACAACCGCAGTGGTGAAGAGAGAAATTGAGAAATCTTTTTACCTACTAAATTGAATTCTTGTTCTATTTGTGATTTTTAGTTTCGAATCTTTGTTCGCAGCTTTAAACATCCCGTGGGATGTCCACGTGCCAGACGAATATGTAATATCTGGCAACGCGGCGATACTGCGGTGCATAGTGCCAGTGCACTGCTTGGACAGAATCGACAGCACTGATTGGCTGACGGATGAGGACGTCAGTGTGTTTAATTATTTAGGTAAGATAATGGACGTTTTGAAATATACATAAGTTGGCATTGACTTACAATTATATGGACGTCGGGTCGGCGCTAAAAAGTGTCCGAACTTATAGGGCGTTAAAATCGTATACAGAGCGTCATTCACGCTTTAGTCTTCGTTTGTTCGACTGACAGCGAAGCAAGCAAAATTAGACAGTACTGCGATGACATTACAATTTAAATTGAACGTTTTAGCTTATTCACATTGACTTACAATTATATGGACGTCGGGTCCGCGCTAAAAAGTGTCCGCACTTGTAAGGCGCTAAAATCGTATACAGAGCGCCAAACTCCGCTTTAGTCTTCATTTGTTCGACTGACAGCGCGATACTGCGATGACATTACAATTTAAATTTCGAATAGGTTGACTTGGGACATTTTTTTCGTGGTTTTTGTATTAGACCCGTCGTCCATTTATTTGTAAGTCAATGCTTATTCATATTCCTTTACATGTCACTGCGTTTAAATAGGTTGACTTGGGACATTTTTTTCGTGGTTTTTGTATTACACCCGTCGTCCATATAAATGTAAGTCAATGTAAGTTAGCCTTACTTTCTCAAACTCGTATCTTAAAGCACAAAGTTACTGAAATGCAAAAAATGGATTGTATATACAAATTTTGCAGGCTGATTTTACATCACGTTTCCTTCATATTCACACACTGACTTTTATCTATTCTTAAAGTAATGTATCCAAATTAACACCCTTGTTAAGAAATTTAAAATTAATAGAAAGTTTTGCCATCTCCTGAAACCTTGGTACTTGGTACTTGGTGCAACGGGCTGGTATCCGCAACTCGACGACAAAGCGCCTATCTCCTGAGTGATTGCTCTTTTTAAGATACAAGTTTGAGAAAGTAAGGCATCGATATGAGTTTTCGTGTTATTGGGCATACGTGTGATACTGGACTATTTCACCCTGTTTACTTTTGTCAACTCTGAAATGGACTCAAGTGAGCTCTTTAGCCACGCCTTGTTTGAGTTTGGCAATAAATGTACCCGAATAACTTTTTCTCTGCCATATACCACTAACAAAGTCTCTTAAAATGATCGTCTTTTCCGCATGTTTAGAGCTCATAATGACTTTTGTAAGGATTTGGACATATTCTCCCATAGTCATTATACTGCCTTCGTATTACGGTTTCCATCCTGATCTGCTACGTAGAGATCCCAGGTTCAATTCCCGGGCCGGGAAAAATATTTGTATGGCCTATATTCATTTGTCTCGTGAGTTTGGGTGTAATTTGTGGTTGTGTCTGTACATGGCACCCTCGACACAGGATGTCCCTGTGAGTGTGTGCGTTAAAAAAAATTAATAAGTTGTAAGGCCAAGTAGAATATGTTAAATATTTAAAAATCTTATTTCTTTATATGCACGTGTAACTTGATTTCTTCCTATTGTTTTTTAGTGCAATAGTCTCTTAATTTGTATGTAGGTACATTTATTTACTTCGCAAATCCCGTGCAGTCTTGTACAGTATTTGTCATAGGATACAAATTTACCCCTATTGCTATGCATGTTAACTTTAAATAATTTCACAGTTTGTATTCTGTAAATTTCTGTAGCTATATCATAAATAAATAAAAATAAAATAATGTATGAGAAAGCGGGTTATAGCTTTGATCGATTAAATATGTACCAGTCATGTAGATATTCTCAAATTACATTCACGTGCTAAATTTTTACGCCTAACTCATATGTGTAATGACCGTTATTTATATTTTATATCGATGCGAATTCCACACTTGGCAAATATTAATTTTCTTCAACGACGAAATGTGTTCCCTTTTGGTTAAACGAAAATATCAAAGAAATAACATCGCTCGGGAAGTCTTCCCGCCGCTTTGCCGAAGGGAAATTTCTCACAAAATTTTCTCATCAAAACACTTATCAAGAAGGATACGAAGCAATTACATTTTTCATCACATATCTCATTCGCGAAAAAAATGCACGACCATGTAGCCCAGAGCTCTTCTTCAACATTATTTACTCGCGTATTTTTGTCTTATAAATTGGACAAAAATTGCAAAAAAAGAAAATTGTCCGGCGCGGTCTATTTAAACCTATCGGTCGTGTATCAATTTCAGATATATAATGAATTAGTGAGTTAATCGATTAAAAAAAGATTTTTCCAAACCAGCACAAGAATAGAATTTATTTTTGTATCCTGAAACGCTTTATTTCGCATAAAATTATAGTCTGTCAAAGATCCTTATAAATAAGTCACTATGCTTTATCATACTAGTCTCCAAACTTGAAATGTATTGTGCTTAATTAAGTTTTCAAAGCTACGCTTTATAAGAACGTAAATTATTTACTTCATGCAGTACCAAAACATGACTAAGTTTTGGGAAATACTGCACACCAATTATTACATAAACAAACATAGCATGTAAAGTAATATCGTAATAATAATAATAATGCACACATTCATAGCCCCGCACTAGGGAAACCCTGTGTCTCAGGTGCCATGGACACACACGTAGACAACCACAAATAGCCCACATAAATATTTCTCCCGGCCCGGGAATCGAGTCGGGACCGCTGCGTGGCAGTCCAGCATGGCAACCGTTCGGCCACCGACGCAGTTGAATAAATAAGATAATGCTACACAAAGTTATCATTAATTTAAACAGTTGTATCAAATTATTGACACTTTTATATTTAATTTTGTTGAACCCAATTATATTCCACACAATGACACCAGAACAACGAAATTAACACTGCTCTACCCCAACCCCATGAAACAAACGTAAATTCAAGACCTCCCCATTCAACGCCGACACTTTGTTAACCGCTCAACCATTCGCAGTACAGTCAGTAACACGAATTTACTAATTGACAACCGACGTTTAAAATATCTTTCGTTTGCAGGGTCAAAGTATCAGCGTCTGGATGACGGTTCCCTGTACATAATGACTGTGAGAGCGAACGACGCACACAGCCGGTTTCGATGTCGAGTCAAAGACCGTGTCACCGGCAATGTATATTCTAGCCAATACTTTGGTAAGTTTCATTTCTATTTTATACACGTTGTTTTTTAAATTACACTCCCGGACCCATAATTGGAGCCATCTTGCGTTTTTATTTTTAAAATACTTGAATATAAAAATATTGTTAAGTATTCCCAGGATATGACGTTTAGTAGATATATCAGCTCCCAAATTGTATTAATAGTTTTTGACCAATCAAATATTATTTTTAAGCTTATGGCATTTTATACTGAAAATACAAGGTGGCACAAATTGTGGACCGAAGTATATTTAACGTGTGTTGCAATAAATTATATGATTGAACATCACAATGTTTTTACTACGCAGATATTCATATATTTGTCGTGAAAATACTCCACTACATTGGTGTTATTATTGATACAAAAGGTCGAACAAACACAAAGAAAATTGCCTTCGATCCGGCTGGATTCTAACCACCGGTTGTTTGCCAGACAGAGGCTAACCGCTCTCCCAACTAATCTTACGAATTTCTGTATACGCTTGTTGTCAATCTTTGTTTTTGGGTTTAAGCAAAGATTAACGTTAGTTAGTTAGTTGTTCTTCAAGCCAATGAAATACCTGTTTGCTTAATGATTTAATCAACCAAGTGGGCTTATAAATTAAAGCGCGTTCTTCTCACAGGTCACATAATAGTGACCGAGCCAAAAGGTGGCGTGCGGCCACGCGTGGCGGTGGAGCCGCGAGCACGGCGCGTGCAGGTTGGACAAGATGTAAAGTTACCGTGCGCCGCTCACGCATGGCCCGTACCAACATACAGGTAATACTACTTATAGTAGCAATAGCTGAGCATATTCGTAGCACTGCTATAGGAGGATGTAAGATATTTGGCGCCCTGACTATGGTGCGTGAAAGCCGGGCATGGCGTAAAAGTTCCGTGCACTTACGCGTGGGCTGGGCCTCACGTAATACTGTTGACAGTAGCTAAAGCTAAAGACGGATTTACGTAATAAGAATAAAAATCAAATAAATGAAGAGTGTTAGTCGTCTATTCTTCTTGAAATTTTCTTCCTATCTTCATATTCATAAAAAATCTGTAACCTGTGGCTTATTAATTGGTTACTGGGTCTATATTTCTTCTAAAGACTTCATTAGATAAATGTTAGCATTTAGTAAGATTAAACGCAAATCTCACAGATCCCAATCTGTTTCAAAGTGCATTTTAAAACCCATTTTAACCTGCTATATGACAAGTATACAGCTAAAAGGTTTCACAAGCTCTATACTGAGCAAACAAACGCTAGCACAGAAAGAGCCCGGGGACGCTTTTCAAGCCCCATCGCAGTATAAGTAATCTTAAAAGTGAACTTAGATTGCTATATATTGTAATTAGCTAAGAAGTTTCACAAAATCGAATAGAATACAGATTCCTAGATTATGAATATTTCAAGCAAGTTCTTTTAAGTTTTTTTTAACTTAAATATTTATTAGATTAATTTATAGTAATTCGCGCCAAATGCGGGAAATTTAATAATAATAGCAACTTGAGACGGTTGGATTTCTGTGGCGTGTCGTTTCCAGCACAAATGCAAAAAGCGTTCCTGCCCGATACGGCACGTATTGTTCCTCGGTTCTTGAACCGGAGTCCCTGAACCCGGCCGACTGTGCTATTACTGTTAACTGTGTATTAGTGCTTAAATAAATAAAACTCAAAGATATTCAACAGACACGATCTAGAAAGCTACATCGAAGGTCATAATAGGTTATTTTCATGTCAAACAATGTGTATTAAAAACTGCAGACTAGACTTAGACTCAAAACCTTGCAAACGACACAAATAAATATTTAAAAGGACGTAAAGGGCATTTCAAGACAATACAATACTGAAAAAATGTTATACTAGAAAAGTAATTCATCATCATCATCATCGTTTCAGCCGACACACGTCCAATTCTGAAACGCCAAGGTTTTAAGCTGGCGCTTTGTTAATGGCCGGGTTTAAATCGGATTAAAAGTTATTAACGCCCAAAGTAAAGGGCAAAACCTATTTACAATTAAATGTGTGTTGTAAATTGAGTTTTGTTCAAACTGAATAATATTATTGCAAAACATTCATCGCTTTCTGATGTAGACAATTCGATTTGCCTTTCTATTGAATCGATTCGCTTGAACTCACGTTGAAATAAATCGATACAAAAAATCGTTAGATCGTATGAAGTTGAATCGACTGTCATAAGTGTGCATCCTTTACAGCATTTGCGCATTACCTCCGATTCGTATCAGTTCGGAATCCGAGAAAGACAGCCCGAAATATCACAGGGACCAGTTTATATCTAAGTGCGCCAAAGCGACAACAGTGAGAATTTTTTTTACGGCGAATATCGATATTCGCCATTTCTACCCACGATTTTGGGTAAAAGATCGGTTATAACCAGGGCAGGTTGATTGGATTTTAACCCACTGCCCATCTCGTAACGTGCCCTCCGCGAGGCCTAGAACTCCTAACAAGTTTATAAAAAGTAAGTGTGTACTGTTACGAGTGTGTTTCTACGGCGGCCGAGGCTCTCTGGGTACTCCAACATTACGCGAACGACGTGTAATCGCCATCCAACACTGATCCATTTAAAAAGTTCCACGAATATAAAGCTCATACTCTTATACGCTTACCAAAATTCATATTCGAACGATCGAATGGCGTTTTATGGTGCACTCATGTAGATAACTACGGATTTGGATTTTTATCTAAATTTTACAAGGATTTCATGTTATGCTTTCACAGCACTTGAGATTTTGCTTGGATTTGCTACAGGAACTTCGGATATGGACTATTTCAGAAAACTTGAAAAATGTGTTTTCTTTTTTTTTACTAGGTAAACAACTTGAAACGTTTACACACTACTACTCATTCGTTATACAGATTCGTAAGAAGAATTAGTTGCTCTTGCGAAATTGAACACTGGCTGACTGACTCAGCTTTGACCATGGGAAAAAAAATAAATAGATGCTGACAAGCAATAATGTGTCACCCACATGATCATAGTTTTGCGAAAATGGCACCTAAAGATTATTTGGTTGTTTTTAATAATTTGTTCTAAAATTTATTTCCAAAATGAAAACGTTTGCTGTTGTCGCCTTAGAAACGATGAGTTGTTGTGATTTGTTACTATTATTCTCCAACATCAACAAGCACAACTGCAAAAGTTTTAATGTAATAAGCAAATTTTAAAAGGGGCTACCAAAATTAACGAAAATGTCTTTCAATACCATTTTCGCAAAATTATGATCATGTTGGTTCACACATTATTGCTTATTAGCATCCAATACGGGATTTAGATCCGAAAACAAAAATAGTTTCATTACCTATGTGTATGTAACAATCGCGAGAACCACAGACATATATATCTAGATAGACGCCGCAAGTACAGCAATTTGTATGAAAACCGAGCGTACCACTTTTTACATATGTATCCATCATGACGGGAAACCCCTTCCGCGCTAAATCAATTGATTGAACGGAATACACGTATTCCATTCAATTAATCGATTCAAGTATTCGTTGATTACAAGTAGTCGTGAAATATCAATAGAGTAGAAAAATACCAAAACAAGATAGTTGTCCTTTATTAAAAGTTGTTTTTATAAATTTTGATTACTTAATAATTTAACTTTAATTATTAATCAACTTGAAATATTAAAATTATTCTCCTTGAAATAATATAAACTTATTATATAACTGTCTTTTTGTAATAGAATATCTTATCGATTCATTCGTATCAGTCATATTCGATTCATGCCATATGAACAAAGGATCACAAATATATCGCACCAAGTAAAAGCTGCAATGTATTACAAATCATGAGGCATACACTAGGTTGCATATTTGTTTTCTCGAAATTCATACAAAACCAAAATAATTGTTTTTAAAATAAATTATGCATCTTCTGATTACAAAATCACTTGCCCATGGATGGAAACGTCCCTGTTTACCCGTTTACCCACAGTTATGGTGCTTTTGCAGTTTATAATGGCACAATTATGCATTTTTCGCGTTTTTGACTGGTGTTTATCTACGATAACGGTCGAGCGCGTTCTAAAGTGTAGCAGCGGCAAGTAAGTGAATTTCACTTACTTTAGGCGCGCGAAGTACGTACACTTGCGGCGTCTATCTAGATATACATATGTCTGTGGCGAGAGAATAGATATTTGTTCAAATAATATTTATTTAAAGATATTACACTTAGAAAAAACCTTAAAAAGTTGAGCTAATCACTCCTAAAAATTTTTATCATGCATGTACGCAGAAACTGCATACCTTTTGCGTAAACTTTTTGGTTCACTTCAGTTTTTTCTTCTGTTAGGTACTTTTATTGAAAATGTTCTTGACAGTCGTCGTCATAAATTAATTTACGCGGCATGGTGTACCCTTTTATAACAATATTCCTCTCGTATTGAAAATTCGCCATTTAAGAATCGATACTACCTCACCCCGAATTCAAATTTTTCCCGTACTATTTTTACCGCACGTTTTCACTGCCTTTATTTCAGAATTTATTTTTTATAAACGATGTTAAAGCCATTTGAAAAATGTATATCGTATAGTATACGTCTTCTATTTAGCTCAGTTGATATAAAAAATCATTGGCATATGTAAAGCACCTATTAAATACAGCGGTTTTCTTGTAAAATTTGAAAATAAGGTTTTATCTCGTGAAAATCGTGAAAATTTTTTGGAATCGTGTTTTCACACCATATGGTAATCAGTGTACATCCTCAATTTTTCCACGGTGATTGATTGGACACTTTCACTGTTATCCGGAATTAACCAAAAGCCATTTGGCGTTGAATAGACGCTTAAACTGTTTAATTACGATGAAACTGAAGCTTTGCTTCATCCGATTGCGTGACTCAAGTACCTATTTATTTATTTATTTTTGGAGCTTTGAGTAGAGTAGTATCTCTATATGTATATGTATATATATATCCGTAACTACGCACACGCGCGCACACACACATACACATACACACACATACACAAACACACACATAATACAACACGCACTCATAGTCAAATATCTTTTACGTGCAAAAAAGTTTTTAAATTTAATTTTAATTTAAGTTTGATCTTTTAGGTGTATATAGTTCAATAATGTCAAATGTATTTTTTCACTATTTAAATGTTCTTCCTTTATAAACAATTAATCTTAGTAATACCTTAAGATTGTCATGTGTCATTTCCAAGGGTGAGAGCCTGGTGACTTGTAGTACAGGCGTTAAGCCTTTAACAAGCACCAGCTCCCAAAAATAAGTTATTGCATGTATCTTAAATTACTAAGAACTATATGTACGTATTTTTGTGGAGGAATAAACGTTATTATTATTATTATTTAAATTTACAGACACAAGTGGTTACAATACGTGACTCACACAAACACGCAAAACCTCAATTTCAATATTAATTGGAATGCATTTGTGAGTTAGTCTAAAATAAACAAACGTACGGAAAGGTGTATTTCTATTCTTTAACTAAATACATAAGATTATGAACCTTATTACGAAACCTTACGTACACTAATGTAAGAATGTTAATTTCTTTAAAGTTATCTCGCTGCAACCCAATTTGTAAATTAACTTGACAGCACGCTTCTGCAGAAAAAAAACCATTACAGTCGGTGGCAATTCATTTTATTAAACAAATTTATTATCTACCTTTTTTCATTTAAAAATATTTAATGTATAATTGCAACCTCTTCGGAAATAGCGTTATTCAATAAAAATGGTAAAAAAACTCCAGTTCTCTCAGAACACTACGAGTATTCTACAATTATAGGCATGTTAGTTTATGTATTTTCGATTTATTATTCTTTTGCTCTAAGTTTCATAGAAATGTTTACTTTAAAACAAAGATTTAAGTATGTATGTACATATACCTTACATTGAGTCAAATTTGGGTACACAAAATCTGCCCTATATAATGTATTTTTTACATGAGTCGGAAACTTGTACATCATTGAAGTAAATAAATATCGTTCTACGACTTTTATACATTTAGATAACAATTTTTGTTTACATCCGTAATCGAAACTTTCATTTAGCACGCATGAGCAGCCTGGTAGTTTGTCATCAATATTAAAATGTATACAATTAGTTTATGTGTACATTACTTTTATAATAGTAATAATGATGTGCACAAAACCATTAATAACCTTATTTTTTATGATACTAAGAGAGGGGACGAACAAGTCGTGCGTCTGGTGGTAAGCGACAAACCTGTCCATATCAGTTGTAGTGCCACTCTGAATCTTATATCGCAAAGATCTGAGAGATATTGCCACTAAACCCGTCACCCTGAGACATAAGTTGGCAAGTTCCATGTGCCTGTAATGTCACTAGCACCCTTTACACTTCAAAACCGGAACGCAGTAGTGCTCACATTACTGCTTGACGGCAGAAATAGGTAAGGCGACAATACTTCCCTGGACGAACTGACCCAAAACACTCAAACCAAAACCTATTTAGAAAAGTTTATTTCCCCACTTGGTCCTACCGGTAATCGAATCGACTTACTCACCCAGCGCCCACAGTGCAAACCGTTGAGTCAAGAGGTCGTCCAACCACATTGACTTGAATATGAAAATAAAATTATAAATATCCATAGATCTTATAATAAAAGTTGTTTGTTTAATAAAAATAAAATCAGTAAATGAACAATTTTTATTAAACAATAAATTTGTGTTTACAAAAATAATCCTGTAAGGTCCAGTGTCCAATGAAAACGTAAAATGAAGCAGATACACATAAAAAATGACCAAATGGGCAATGTTATTTAGCGAAACCATTCTGATGCTGTCGAGATTTCCCCGCAATTTCATAATCCCGCCGCGACGTGATCCGCTTTAACTGCCAAGGAGCAATTTACTCCCGCAAAACTCGACAAATTGCATTATACCCTCGTTATATTTACATTTAACCGTTTTAAGATGATCTGTGACAGGAGATTAAAAGTCCATATTGTAGATAGCAAATAGCGTAACCGAACATGTTAAAAGAGTTAAAAATTTATATTTATTAAATAACTTTGTTATAAATGAATAATTTCGATACATTTTACGCGTCTATTATGATCAGATTACAGAATTGAAATAAATATTTCAATTAGCAGTAGTCGTTTAGCAATTTGGGTAGGATGTCGGGACCAAATTCAAATTCAAATTCAAAATAATCTTCATTTCATAGGTAAGCATTATTACACTTGAAATCGTCACAATGATTAAACTCTACCGCTCATTCGTAAGGCAGATTCCCCTGAGAAGAATGAGCAAGAAACTCTAGGGGTTGCTCTTTGTAAATAACATTTACAATATTTATTTTTTTTTATTTGAAACATCAGAGATCGAGACTACCTCCATGCGCTAAACGGGTTACTACCACGGATTTTTGTCATCCAAGTACGCAGAAGTTGTATAATAACCTTTAGTATAAAGTTTTTGTTTCACTATAGTTTTAAACCTCGTGAAAGGCAAATTTTGTATATCAACCGGAATCTTGTTATAGAAGCGTATTCATTGCCCCTTAAATGATTTTTTGACTTTGTGAACACGACTATCAAGAAAAGCTAGTTTATTTCTGTTCCTCGTATTAATGTTATGTCTGTCACTATTTTTCATAAAGAAATTACTATTCCTTTTAACATAAATTACATTTTCATAAATGTTGTGAGGCTAGTGTAAAAATGTTAATTTCCTTAAACTTATCTCTCAAAGATACTTTTGGGGCCCAGATTGTAAATTGCCCTAACTGCTCGTTTCTGCAGTACAAAGACTCTATTGATATCGGCGGCATTACCCCAAAGCAAAATGCCGTATGTCATTAGATTGTGAAAGTAGCTGAAGTAAACCAATCTAGCGGTTTCGACGTGTGAAAGTTTCCTTATTTTTTTATATATTTTTCATTTTATTACAATACATGCGAATAATTCAATAAAACACTTGGAAAAACATTTGTTTTGACATTTGATGTACTTCCCTTTGACAACCGTATCATGTACCTCATGTACTGCGAAATGGACACGGTTGGCATTTGAGATAACGTTACGTATTTTCGATTCTCATGTTTGACACAGACAAGTGTAATGCTATTTCTTTTGGCTTAAGACGGTACGCAATAGTTAAACAAAGACAATAACATGTTTATGTTTTCAACGTCGAAGTGCATCATATACATGTAACGTCTGATTTATATATGTCAACATAACATGTCCTTTAGTTTCCATAGTCTAAGAGGCGTATTCCAGAACTCTACTCAATGCTCAAGTCAAGACTTGAGTATGATTTCAACCACTGGAAATACGACCCTATTGGCAAGGACTTCAGTATGATTTCTAGTGCTTTAAATCATACTCAAGTCCAGATTTGAACATTGAGTAGAGTTCTGGAATACGACCTAAGATTAGTCCACATATCTTCGCGTCACGATGACAAGTGTCAAATTTGGCCTCTTATTTGGTGACGACTATAAATAATTGATTTAATTTATTGTCAATAGTTACGTGCAGTAAATTTATAGGTGTATAATTTTTACGATACAACTCGGCATTTGATTTTCGAAATTCGATTTTTTTTTTAAATTAAACCTCATACGATCGTCACTTACAGGATCGCTGTCCAGCATAACTTCTACCTCCGGCAAATTCGAATTGACGATATATTAAGTAAACATTTTTATTTTCATTTTATTAAAACTTTTTAATCAGCTACCCCTTGCAATACTAGTTATAAATCTAAAAACTTATAGATGCGACTCGCATTTTATTATATTTTTTCGATAATGAACTGAAATTTACTCTCAATATTGTAATCTGTCAAAACGGCCATCGTAGCGTGCCGGTACTGTAGTAGTTAGACATTTACATTGGGCTTGTAAAAAATCTGCACTAGGGCGGAAATGCCCCTTTCCGCACGCTGCGCCACTATAGAAAGAAGAGTGTATTAAATAATAGTTTTCCGCAGCAGAGCGGAAAATTAAATACTTTCTCGTACATAAATTTACGGAAATATAGCATTTTCCATACGCTTCACTACATAGAAATTAAATTTTGTGTTTTTAAACCGATTAAAAAAAAGGAGGTTCTCAATTTAACTGTATTTTTTGTGTATATTACGCGATTACTCCGGATTAATTTGTGAATCGATTTTATTGAAAAGAGGGTCTTCTGGGAATGGAATCTCGGTATTGATACTATTTAAATTTGAAGAAAATATTACACCTCTAGGGTGGTAAACTGAACGTGGTGGATTCATCACCTGAATCCGCTTTCGCGCACTTTCTTTCAATAAAATTTGACATTAGATGTAATTCCAATAAAAAGCCAAAAAGCAAACTTATGAGGTCAGTTTCTTTAAAAGAGTTATAATTATTAATGCAAAGATCGAACACTCAGAAAAACTTGCTTCTATCCGGCCGGATTCGAACCAGCGTCTGCTCGAAAAATGTGACGATTCCAAGTGTAATTTACTTACCTATGAAATGAAGACATATTTGAATTTGAAATGAAATGTAATGCACATCGTGCCATGAAATTTAATGAGACTGATTAGTGGGACTGATTTAAATAGAATTCATAATGTTATCATTTCAAGTTGTCGCGAAAGCTGATGCTTAAAAATTGGTTTAAGTTATTTCGTAGGTTTGATTACGCAGATGAGTTTACAAGGGCGTTTATAAATTTTTCTCAAACTGCTCGGAAATGTTTGCATTACTTTCAAAAAACGAACACGGAAAGTCTGTCATTTATGTGCCGTGCGACTTCTTCCCGGTCAAGACCTGTAAAGTAAGTATAAAAATCCATTACTGTCGTCTTCTGTAAACTTTTAAATCTACCCACTAATAATGAACCACGTAAACAGGCAAAAGAAAAACTAAAACTGCCCAGTGTTCATAATTGCGAGAACCAAAAATAACTACCTGTACAGCTTACTTAAAAAAAAAAAAAAACAATAACAACGCACACACTCAACATAGCCCCGCACTAGGGAAACCCTGAATCGCGGGTGCACACACATAGACAACCACAATTTATACCCAAACTCACGAAAGAAATAGATGTAGGTAATACAAATATTTCTCCCGACCCGGGAATCGTACCTGGGAACTCTGCGTGGCAGTTCGGCATGGTAACCGTTCGGCCACAGAGCAGTAAAAAAAAATTGCGGTATCATTTAAACTAATATGTTTTGGTATTCTTTTGGAAAAAGAATAACAATTTCTTTTAGCAATTTTCCTAACACGTTAAATGTTACTTTTAATACATATTTTTTTCTATTATACATCTTCATCTCTTTAGTCTTTTATAATTTCCTCACATTGTTTGAGAAAAATACTGTATATGCCTCGACGGGAACGGAGATCACTTGACTCGTAGTAATATACAAAGCCTCGCTGGCGGTCGTCCTTGTAACTCGTACTCGTCCAGCAATCCCTTACTCCCGGCCTCTGCAATAATGTACTATTTCTCAAATATGCTCGGAAATGTTTTCATTGCTTTCAAAAAAGAACTCAGAAAGTTTGCTATTTATGGAGCGTGCAACTCTTTGCCGGTCTACGCCGGCAAATAAATATGAAATTCCATTACTGTCCGCTGCTCATAACTTTTAAATATATCTACTATCAAAGAGATTAAACAGACGAAAGACAAACTGTCATACATCCAACTTCTCACTAGCATGAATGTCCACAATTGCGAGAATTTAAAAAATGTATTAATCAATTATATATTAATAAAATTATTTATTTTGAAGATTTTGTGTTTAATTATGATGCATGATAATGTATGAAGAGGCTGTTTAGTAGAATCTTTGCCTTCCCAAGTAAAGGTGTGAGTGTGAAAAAAAAGGGCGCGAATATACCTGCGCCATTTAAGTATTTTTTAAGGCGGTATATATTTGAAGGTTTTTTTTTTGTTATTTCTATTATTTTGTATTATTTAAATTTTGTATTTTGAAAATATTTATTCCACTCCTCCGTGACTATCTCTGAAACATATTTTTCATACTCTTCGACAGCCTCTTCAGGTGATGAAAATCGTTGAGGGCGTGACTGGTTCTTAATTTTTGGAAATAAATAAAAGTCACAAGGTGCCAGGTCGGGACTGTACGCGAGATGGCTCATAAGGTCAACGGTGTTCACCTTCAAAATTCATTTGTCTGTCTGGCCGTGTGATACGGCGTTTACGGTTATTTTATGGAGTTTGTCAATAACTTCCGGCAAACAAACGGTCGTGTGTCAATCACTATTGACGGTACAACGATTCTCTAAAGCAACAGTAGCCACGTGTCCAGTTTTATTAAAAAAAGAAGCAATCATCGGCTTAGAAGCACTTTACACGCGCGGCACTTCTATCCAAAGTCCTCGAACACATTGTCAACAAGCAGTTAATGTCCTTTCTTTCTTGCAATAAGTTGCTTTCCCCGTATCAGTCAGGTTTTCGTTCTCGCCATAGCACTGTGACTGCGCTGTTGAAGGTAACAGATGATATTCGCCTCGCAATGAACAATCGTCTTCTCACTTTGCTTATACTTCTGGACTTCAGCAGTGCCTTCAACTCTGTTGACCATGATGTATTGCTTGCTTCTCTTCACTCTTTCAATGTTTCTCCTTCGGCTTTAGCGTGGCGATTCCTATCTCAGAGATCGCTTGCAGTGTGTTCGCTCGTGTGAGTTAGCTGCGGGTGGCCCTCAGGATGGTGTTCTTTCCCATCTCCTCTTCTCTATTTTCACTAACTCTGTCAATTCTGTGTTGTCCTCAAACTTCCATCTCTATGCTGACGATTTGCAGCTCTACTGTAGTTTTAAAACTTTCAATGTCGTTGCAGCCGTTGAAGCGGTTAACGCTGATTTAAGAAACATTGCTCATTGGGCTGAGTCTTTCAGCGTGTTGGTTAATCCCAAAAGGTCGCAGGTCATGATTGTGGGAAGTGAGCACATACGTGGCACTTTGGACATTGATTATGTCCCAATCATACAGTATAACTCGACGCCTATTGCTTCTACTGTTACTAATCTGAGTCTGCTTGTGAAGTCAGTCGAAAAACCCATTTTTCCTTGCACTCGCTTAAGCGCCTCTAAAACTTTATGCCTTTAAAAACCAAGATCATTTAGCTCAATCTCTTATATTATCGTTCTTAGACTATGCAGATTCCTGCTATTTAGATGCTACCGAGGAACTGCTAAATAAGCTTGAACGGTTGCAAAATCTATGTATAAGGTTCATCTTTGGCCTTCGTAAATATGATCGAATCTCACACTATCGCAGTCAACTCAAGTGGCTTCCCATTCGTCTCTGCAGGAATTTGCATATCGTTTCTCTTCTTTACAATATTCTACATAATCCTTTGTCACCCAAGTATCTGAAAGAACGTTTCAGCTTTCTCAGGTCCCAGGATAAGCCTTGTCGCTCTCTCGTTAGGTTCCAATTATCTTTTCCATCATTCAATTCTCGTTTTTATTCTCAATCCTTTACTGTTCATGCGGTCAGACTTTGGAACGCACTTCCCATTACTTATGGGCTGTGGCCTGAAATAAATGGTTTATTATTATTATATTTATTATTATTATTATTATTACTGTACATGCCAGTAAATTCTTAGCTATCTTTAAAATGAGAGTCAAGTAGCACTATTTATCCTCTGTTCCATCCATTTTATAGATATTATAATATGAAATATGTATTTACCTAAGTATTTATACAGTCCGTAGTAATTTAATATTTTTGCTGTTCTTTTTTTATTATTATTTTATAACATAATTTAATTTTGTTTTGTTGTGCACGTAAACCCGTTATCGTAATTATTGTGTCCTGTATTTTGATCTGCAGAAAGAAATTTCTTATAAAAATAAGCAGTACCTTTTGTTTGTATTTTCCGTTTTACCAAATGTGATTTGCGTTTTCCTGTGCAATAAAAAATTAAATAAATAAATAATAAATAAGAAATTCTAAAATTAACTTTAACACCTATAAATACTTTTTTATTATTAAATGATCAGCGTAATTATATAGATAGACGATACTTTTGAAATATTGAAGTATAGTTTAATAATTAGAACCATGTTTTTTAAAAAAAATATTATTTACAAAACACATACCCCCGATAATAAAGTAACAAAAGTTAAAAAGTAACGTTTTTGGAAAATGATAACATAAACAAAATAAAATACGTAGGAAATAAAGCTAATATATCATTTATCACATATCAGATACAATTTTTACATCTTCATGTTTGTTATTTCTTTTATGTAAGTTACACTGTTAAAACCTGACCATCTAAATCATAGATTCCGAAACTTTTTGGCTCACCGCCCACTTAGGCAAGATAAACAAATCTCAACGCCTACCACCACAAAAAATAATTGAAAACACGTACTTTTTATATTAACTTAACACAAAAAAACACAAAGATGAAAATATGTACATGTATAGTGTAGTTTATATAGATAACTAAGTTATTTTTTTTAAAGGCAGTAGCACTCCCCAAACAGCATCAAGGTCCCCTAATTGCTTCCGAGGCCCCACCTCCCCCTAGGATTCTTCAGCGCCCAGTGGGGGAAACTATGATTTAAATTATTCATCTGAATCAACCACTCATTACCCAATGTTAATCAAACTCAAACCCGATATTATTAATTACAAAAAGGAGATTTACTTATATATTTATATGTCAGTGTCAGTTAGTGTCATACTTTCAGTAGCTCTAGTTTGCTACACCATTTTAAACACGTCCCTCACACACACTTTTTGCTATTTTGTATCTACAAATACTTCGCTTTGCTAACCCTTTTCCACCGGAGCTGTGCTAAGCCAGGCTAGGAAAATGAAGCAATCCTATTGGTGGATTTTTTCCTCGCACACTGCTTCGCTATGGCGCACATCTCTGATGGAAAGGCAGCCTTATTACGTCCAAATGCATCACTAAATGTCGATTGATTAATTGTTCTTATACACTTTAAAAATGGAATTCGGGTGCTGAGCAGGAGTGAGCAACACCAAAAAAAAATACTTAGGTCGTCCAGGCAAGTCCTGCCATTTTACCTATTTCTGCCGCTAATATGAGCAATACAGTATTCCAGTGTTGAAGGACAAGGGTGCTGGTGAAATTACAGGCACCTGGGATTAGTCAACTTATTATTTTTTTTTTTATAGGAATCACGTCTATTTGCCAAGTTAGATTGACGTCCGTTAACGGAAAATGGGTGTAATTCACCCGACCACGGAGGCAGTTGCTCTAAATCAATAATATAAGAATCTGTTATTGCCCGTAAAGCGGGTAACTGACTTTTGCGAACTTTTCTCTTCATATAACAACAAATACATATGATTAAGGTATGTAAGCACATCTGCGCCATAGCAACTTCTTTATGAGGAACCGCAGCCCGCAAGTTGCCTATGTTTAATCAAATAACAAAACCTAACGCAACCAGACACAAGGCAAACTTTCATTGCTTGTGTACGTTGTTTTTCTTTTTTACACCTACAAGTTTTAAGTGGTTTCACATGGGTTAACACTGGGAACAACAGTTCGCAAATACATACACCGTATGTGCTTAGATTTAGGCCCTACTACCTAAAGTTAGAATACAAAACATAAACATTTGCTTTTGTAGACTTTACTCCGTGTTATTTCTGTTAATGCTTTTGAACAACCTAAACCAACTGTTATGTGGTAACCAACGATATCTATGTACTTAGTAGACTGAAGTATCAGTACTACTATACTATCTGGTCCACTTTACAGTAATCTATACCGTTTTTTTATTTTCTTTGTGTAGTCACAAAGATATTTCCTACTTTTACATCCCAAAATTTATCAGCGCACACCAATATTAAATTAATATAATTCAATATAACATAATTCAAAATGTATGTGACAACATAAGGTTCAACTTAAACTAGCGCAGAGTAGAAGCGTCGCGTCGCGTACTGTTTTTCAACACCGCCTGGCGACGCGCGTCGATGCGCCAGTGTGTTTTGAGCCTACAGTAGTGAGGCGTCCATATAACTTGATTTTCACCGGCTTGCCTAAAATTTTCCACGTATTATCAAATTTTGTGCTAAATTTTATGTTTAAAATAAGTTAACCGAGAAACTCAGATAAACTCAGAGGAGCGAGTCCAAATTCCAATCCACATTAATAAATATCCACACCACTTATATACTACACAATTATGTCACAAATCACAAAGTTCTCAGTCAAGAAAGCAAAAAAAATACCATAAGAGTTTACCTTCCTGACCAGCATTTCGCCGCTGTGAAAGAATCACTGAACCAAATCTTAAATGCCCCATAAAGTTTCATATCCCATAGTTGGCGGAATCTCTTTAAGATGCAAATGTCTGAATTTCAGCTCTTTTCAAAACTATTTCTGAAAAGGAACATTGGAGATTACACAGCACACCGCGATCGTTTCATTTCCGCGGCATTTCCACGTTACTTAACTGTTTGCTGAGCTTTTGCACTAGCAAAACGTAAATTTGAAAAATGAAAAATTATTGAAATGTGAAAATTGTACAATTCGTGGAAACACATATCACACTGTTAACCGACGTGTATCAACTTAAATATTTCTTCAGAATCGATGAAAAACGAATTACTCACTTCCAGCGAAATATTATTAAAATTTATGTATAGGTTAAAGTTTATTTATTACAAACATCTAAACAATTTCTTACTTGTCAAATAAAAGGAACAACTTAATATTTTTTAGAAACTTGTTTATTAAGACTGTTTTATGCAGAACTAGTTCGCGAAAACTTTGTCTCATTTTAAGTTAAATAAATTTATTTTAATTGTTTCTTACAATATTTTAACGATGGTTTTATTGACGTGCAGAGAATCAAATTTTATGTTCAGAAATAGTATGATCGTGAAGTTCACATATTTTGACTTACAACACTATTGTAATAGCAGTGTGATATGTTCCTTATCAATTTCATGACAGCCAGTCATTGAAAGCTATATATTAAAAACAAACGTTTTGTTCCATGCGTATTCAGGAATATTAATTATTTATGTAACATGTTTACCAGAGGATTTTTTATTATCTGACACTTCTGCGTGCGCCTGGTGGTAAACGACACGCCTGTCCATAATAGTTATAATGCCACTCAGAGCTATAAAACAAAATAAATTTAAATTACTAAGATTTGAGGGGCACCGCCACCGCGCCTGTCACCTTGGGACATAAGTTGACAAGTCGCATGCGCCTGTAATTTCACCAGCCTTACCTTTAAACCAAAAGAACGCTGTAATGCTCACATTACTGCTTGGTGGCAGGTGAGGTGGCAAACTTCCCTGGACGAACTCTCACAAGGAGAGACTGCTATTGAAAAGAATAGATATGTTGTACGCGCCAAAGTGACACTAATTTTGTCGTGCCATCATTGTACTTACTCTTAATGTGAGTTACCACAACGAACACCAATTATACAGAAAATTGAAGTAAATATTCATATAGATGATATTTCTTCCAGTAGTTAATATGGTAATTAATGTGAAACTTATTTAAATAAAACCGTAATAAGAAAATAGCGCTCATTAACTAAGTTTTACGGCAAAAAGAATGGCCGCTCAATTTCTCCACTACTCGAAGCTAATGGCACAATAAATACGAGCATTGGATTCGCCGGCAATGACTTTAATTATTTTTATTCGCCGTGCAGCGGTGCATTTGCAATTCCGAAAGCTATATTTGCTTAGGATCAATACTGTCTTCTGTGTATAGAGAATTGAATCCATGACATGGCAAAAAAAGAACGACTACAGAAATCAAGCCACAGCCATTGCCTTGCTTGGTAGAAACTAACAATTTGGCACTAGATGAGACATTAACGTGCAATAGTATAGATCACTCTCTCCTTCTTGTCGCCTTGGTCGTTTCTACGCTGTCTAGAACAAAACGACTCGCGTACGCATTCTGTGTCATCCTGTAATTGGCTGTTGTCTAATTATTTCCTCCTATTCCTCTATTATTGCATCTCGTTTTAATAATAATAATAACGAACACACTAATAGCCACGCACTAGGGAAAACCTGTATGGACACTAAGTGTGTGTCCATACAGGTTTTTCCAACCTCAAATCACGGCCACACTCACGAAACAAACCAATGTATGCCATACAAATATTTCTCCCGGCCTAGGAATCGAACCTGGGACCTCTGCGTGGCAGACCCTAGTAACTGTTCGGTCACGGAGGCAATTAGTTTTACTTTATGTATGTATATAATTTTATATAGGTAATATATATTGCGTGCGCAAACATCGCGTTCAAGCAAGAAGAAGAAGAAGAAGCAAGTAGTTGCTTCATTTCAAAAAACTAACTGAAATTAACAAACACAACTAAAATGAAAACTATCTTTTATCAAAATACATGTATATACTCGCGATACATACGCGCGTATACCTTATGTATGTATATAATTTGATATAATATATATTATTTTAGGTATCCATTATAGATTCTCGCCTCTTCGTGGCCTAATTATTAATATTTGAATTTTTATATTGGAGATACAGTATTATTTTAATTTATTATATAATATGTGGGTGCTGATAAGCAATACATATATAATAAATACATAATACACAAAAATAATACAATACATAACATGATCATAGTTTTGCGAAAATGGCCCCAATAAGATTTTTCGTTGTCTTTGATAGTTTGTTCTAAAATTTACTTATAAAATGAAAATTGTTTCTGTTGTGCTTGTTGTTGTTGGGGAATTATACTAATAAATCAGAACAATTCAACATTCCTGGTGTAACAACAGCAAAAGTTTTCATTTTACAAGTAAATTTTAGACCAAACTATCAAAAACAACGAAAAAATATTTAGGTGCCATTTTCGCAAAACTATGATCATGTTGGTTGGCGATACGTTATTGTTTATCAGCGTCCATATAATATTTTTTATTGTAACTTAAGCTTTTTCTAAGACTAACCATGATCTTTGAGGAATCTGCAAATTAACATAGTTTCGCCCTAGTTTACGACTCGATCGCCATGGAGGAAAATAATCTGTTAAAATATTTGGATCGAAATCTTATATTTGCTTTTTTGAACAAACCAATGTGTCGTGCACGGCTAACTGGCCATTGGAAAAACAAATATATTCGATTTAGATACGAAAATATAGCTTAATTTCCAATAAGTAGCAATCGCGATAACCCAAGGACCCGATACGTAATAAATAATCTGTATTGATCCTTACTAGTACCCGATATGTTCTGACACTTTTTAGCTAGAGCGAACTCACACTAAGTTCACACTCCTCCTCACGGAATTTACTAGTGCGAATCATATCTAGATCTCTGTTTTGAATCGTACGTCAGTAGGAGGAACGCCTGGTCCTGGCAGCGAAATTTGGCATTTTGAGAGTCTGGCATTTTGCTAATATCTGGCATTCTGCGAATCTGGCAGCAGCGTGAAAACGTCGTATCATATCATAGAAATACCTTAGTAGTACTATGTGATATACATTTTTCAAATTTCGTTTGTAAAAAATAAATTCTGATGTAAAGCCAGTGTCCCTGCCTCTTGACCTAAGCAAAATGAACCGTATTAGTACGGGAGAAATTTTAATTCGAGCTGAGGTAGTATCGACTCTTAACGCCGGGTTTAAATCTGACTAAAACCCATTAACGCCCGAACTCGAGAATACAACCAAATATTTGTGTTATTAGAAAATCTTAATTGCTTGCTTACATATTTTGCCTTTGTACTAAATGATTCGCTTGGAAATTTATTGATATGAATCGATACAAAAAATAATTAGATCGTATACACAGTACAGGGTACTGAGGGCACATTATTGGACACGAATTTCATCATCCGGGTTGCCGCCGCGGGGCGACCACATGCATCTACTGTCATGGTAAAATACGCTCTATTTTATCTAGTTTTTACGTTTTAACTTAAATGGGATCGATGTTGATTGATAAATGTTATTATACTATTAAGGAAATATCTTTATGACAACTTTCAATTACTTAATTGAATTGCATTCCTTGTTTTAACATTTTTAACTTGAATCTGTCATGAGTCGTATTTTTTTGGGAGTATATTTTGACAATTTAGTGAATAATAATGTTTTAATTTTAATATTCCTATGTCGCTTGTTGGCAAAATGTGCTAAACTTTTTATCTACTAACTTCTAATTTAATTATACCGTATTTACAAAAAATTTTTTTATTATACCAGTGAGTGTAAGTGTAAGTGATGGGACGAACAAGTCATGCGTCTGGTGGTTAGCTACACGCCTGTCTATAGCAGTTGCAGCGCTTTAAATCGCAAAGATCTGAGGGGCATTGCCACTGCGCCTGTCATCCTGAGACATAAGTTGGCAAGTCCTATGTGCCTGTAATTTCATCAGCAAGCCACCTTACACTTCAAAACCGGAACGCAGCAATGCTCACATCACCGCTTGGCAGCAGAAATAAGTAAGATGGCAGTACCTGGCTGGCCGAACTCTTTTACAAGGAGCTCTACTGCTACAGACATTCCATAACAATATTCTATTCTAAGCTATTCATCTTACCGAAGCATTATACCGCCTACTCTCCTTTACACATTGCGCTGTTATAACAAGGCAACTATCGTACCAATTAAGTAAACAGACGGTTGTACGAAAACTTTACTACGTGTGAATAAGTAACAGGTCCTATCTCCTTTACAATGTAAATATTTATTATCTGCGTATCTACATAATGTGTATGTATATGCGTGAGTGTGTTTTGTATCTTTTTAAGCTCTAAGTATTTAATGTTAAGGTCTAATTGTTCAATCCGAAGAAAAATCTTAAATAAGAATAAAGAAGTGGTAAACGTAAGTCAAGTGACAAAAGCAAAAAGGGCTCACAAGAAATGCCCATGAGGGCAATAAAGCTTAACGCGACCAACACAGATTTAATGTTTTCTGTTGACACCGTTGGTTTGTGTTTCTAAAGATTTAACTACATTCCACTCGGATTCACACAGTGCCTGATAGTGATGATAACCTTTAAACATGGACCTTAACGTGCGAACGATGGTGCCTTGTCGTTTATATTCCGGCTGATTTTCAAAATTTGCGTACTTTGATGATGAACATCCACTATACCCCTGGAGTTTCTTGCTCATTCTTCTCAGGGGAATCTGCCTTACGAATGAGCGGTAGAGTTTAATATTGTGACGATTTCAAGTGTAATAATGCTTACCTATGAAATAAAGATTATTTTGAATTTGAACTTGAATTTGAATTTGAATATAATAAATAATCGCACCCGCGACACAGGGTTTCCCTAGTGCGGGGCTATGTTGAGTGTGTGCGTTATTATTATTATTATTATATAATGACCCATTTTGCTCTTGCTGATTGTTCCGATCTATATTTGAAATAACATAGTAAATGATGAACGTATATAAATGTTTATTTACAAAGAACAACTCCTAGATTTTTTTTTAGAATTTAATTGACTTTTGCCTTGACATAATGTCCGGTCAGAAAATCCATTAGATCCAACTATTTATTTTATGTGGACAAATGGGCAACAAAACTAAGATATCATAGTAGAAGAATTTTTTTTTAAAGAGATTAACATTCTTACACTAACGTCACAGTACATTTATGAAAATGTTATTTATAATAGGGGTTAAAGTATGAAATTGCCGATTTGTACTGAAAATCTAAATTGTTTATTTTTTAAATTATTAACAAATTTATTTAATCAAAATAGTTGCCATTATTATCTATACAT
>NW_020653852.1:14576778-14613269 GCF_003589595.1 Hyposmocoma kahamanoa | reverse complement strand
ACCTATTGCAATAAAACGGCAATTTCATACTTTAACCCCTAATATTAAGAAAAATATTATTTTTTTTTTATTAAAAATAGTGAGAGACATAAAATTTATACGAAGAATAAAAATAAACTAGCAAGAACAACAGTCGTCTTCACAAAATCTCAAATTCATGTAAGGGGCAATGTATACACTGTGTTCTGAAATCAAAATTTGCCATTTAAAACTATAGTGAAACGATAACTTTATACTAAAGGTTACACGCTCACACGCTCACGCGCTCACGCGCTCACGCGCTCACGAGCTCACGAGCTCACGCGCTCACTCCCTCACGCACTCACATGCACACACGCAAACACACACACACTATTGTTTTGTTGCTTTTGTTTTATTCCATTGTATTCTTTTCTTTTGAATTCTCCCCACTCTCTGTAATTTAGAACATGGTAACGCTTTCATATTTTGTATAATACAGTGCGAAATCTGATTGGTGAGTGCCTGGAGATCCGTAACACAGGTCCAATCCTAGTATGGTCTCCAGGTTCTTACAAAGATGTATTAATGATATGTCCATAATTGTTAATTACCTATTTATGGGATAACTTTGTAAGAGAGAAATACAGTTTATTATTATTCTTATTATTATCATTGAGTTCTGTTAATAATTCCGAAATCTTTGTAATATGTACATTATATTCTGAATCTTCTTTTTATCGAATCGATGGCATAGACTATACTATTGTGGCCCAGAACTCAGCCACGTCGACCGCGTCACTAGTTCCTGAAGCGTGCAGGTGTTAGGGCACGTAGGACTCAATGTGAGATGGGCCATCGTACGATCTTTTAAACGAAATCTTTAGTTAGTCCGAAAATCTCCAACTTGAACAAATTGTTCTTACTCCGGCCCACTTGTGTCCGAATTTTCTTGTGTCAATTTAATATCTTCCAAATAGGCCATGGCAAATCGTGATCAGAAGAAAATCTCTCACAAGGCAGGACAAAGGTAGATGGTACTTTTTCACGCCAAAGGTGCTTATATACGGAAGAGAGAAAAATACGACTGACGTCATTGTCACAAACAATCACAAACAATGGTCTTTTTAAAGTAATCTCTGTACATTTTGGCCCGATCAGGTGGTTTCGAGAGCACCACGATCAACTAACTCCCATAGAAAAGACGTCTCTATGGCAACGAGCGCACCTTGTCAGCGGTGGCCTGCTTAGCATAGAACCAGTGCATAGAGAAGATGCTGGGAGATTCGTCTGCTGGCTGAATAACACTGTTGGAGGTGAAGCTGTGCACTTCATGCTTTTTGTTACAGGTAAATGCTTTTATTACATTTCTGAAAAAATTATAACATTCGTAAGTATTTTTTAGGGATAATATTATTTGATCCTCAAAGATATAATTGATATATTGTAAATGAGCACTTTTTAAACAAACGATATTTTTTGTAATTATTATACAAACATCAAATACAATCAAAGACAAAAACAATCTCCTCCTTTTTTGAAGTCGTTAAAAATTATTACTCGGTAACACGGTAGACGTTAAACTTTTGAGACTTCTAATAAAATCGTTATAAATGAAATTAAAAACTACTGTACTTTGTTTATTTATATAGATTTGAAGGGATAACATATTTCAAAGACTTAATTCCCCATGACAGATGTCCAAAATGGTAACAGCCTTGCCCCTTGTATGGTTAAGCTAAGACTTTGGGCAAGGTCAGCCTTGAGGCTCTTAGTTTGTTTTTTAATGTTCTAATATAAAGTCGAAATGTCTCGAGTAAGAAGTTTTGGTATTTTTGGCTTTTTAAAAAAATTCAAAGTTTTATAGCCATCAGGAGAGGATTTCGATTCCATATAAAACCATTAAACATTATAAAAAACGACCCCAAAAAGTAGGTGCTTTTGGTTTCGTATTTTATAATGTAAGCGAGGTTTAATAAAAGTGCCTTTAAAACTTTTATTTAACCTCGTTACACATAACTCAGATTGACTAGGTATTCATGAATGTTCTAACCTAATAGCCTTTAAAATTCATAGCGTCTACGCGTTTAGCCAAAAAATTCTCAATTTTACTTACGTTATAATGACTAACGTGACCATTATTTTTTTCCTCAGAGCGAGACGCCTGTAAATTTATTGTTGTTTTAAATATAAAAGACACGTTTATGACAGATACGAAACATTTAATGATAAGAAAGAAATAAAATTATTGTCTAATAAATAAAAAATTTCAAAAAAGAACTAGTCTTGCGTAGTCTGGTGCTCGAAGTGTAGTTGGCTGGCTTAATATATTTTTCGCTTTTGCGCCATTTTTTTTCTCAATTTATTATTACGTGTGTTCTGTTTTGTGAAAGGGACACTATTAAGCATTTTGGGGACAGCGCTCAAAGCGAACATATGGTCACGCTAGCTATTACCTAACTCACATATAAGTGGTGTTGGTATTATCATACAACCAATTTATATTCTTACAGAACCAATCTCCGTCCGTATAAAACCAGAATTTCTTCGAGCAAAACTGAACTCTGATGTCAGCTTCGAGTGCAAAGTAACTGGCCATCCTCTGGAGACGAAATATTGGGTTCATGATGGAAGAATAGTGAAACCTAACGAGAGACTGAAGATCTCTGAAGACGGATTACGACTACATATCAAAAATGTGCAAAAAGATGATCAGGGAATATATCAGTGCTTTGCGAATAATGTGAGGGATCAAGGTTATGCAACAGCTGAATTTTTAGTTGATGGTAAGTTTGTCAAATATGTAAGGTCTCTTTGTAGTCAAAATTAATGGTTTGTTAATACAAAGATCAAACACTAAGAAAAATTCTTTCGACCCGGCTGGATTCGAGCCAGCGCCTTCAGCATACCGCGCCTGATGCTCTCTCAACTGAGCTAAAAAAAGCTTCGGAACGAACCTGTTGGCCTTACGAATTGTTGTATGTTATTGTCGCAGATCTTTGTTTTTTGGTTTTTAAGGACTATTTGCCGGAGCGCCATTTTAAGTTAATTGAATATCACGTTATCTTACTACCATGATATTCAATTATTTTTTGTGAAATTACTCCTCTAGTTTGTTATAATAATTGGTACAAATATCAAACACTAGGAAAAACTCCTACGATCCGGCTGGTTGAAAACCGGATTGAAAGAATATGTTCCTAACAAACTAGTAGTAGGAGTAATTAAACACAAAAAAATTTAATATCGTGATGGTGAAACATTCGAGTAAATTTTGAATATAAACCGGAATCTTATTATAGAAGCGTATTTGACACTGCCCCTTATGAGAAACTACAAATAAATTAGATACTTATTCTTCTCATCATCAGTTACATTTTCATAAATTAACTGCGACGTTAGTGTAAGAATTTTAATTTCTTTTAACTCTAGAGACAGGGCCCAGATCGTAAGTTGCCCTAAAACAGCACGTTTTTGCAGGACAAATATCCTATTAATATCGGCGATATTACACCAAAACAAAATGCCGTGAATGATTGCAAAGTAATCTTAGTTAAAGCCTTTTTGTTGGTAAATACAAAATAATAAATGAAAGACGGTATATGTGTATTATGTTACATTGAAGAATTACTCGTCTACCAATTACACGAAAAAATTGTTATTAAAGCTTAACTATGAACAGACTTCACCATTTGCTAAATCTGTGTTAATTTGTCGTCATGTTGTGTTGTATATATAATAAATAAATAATACGTGTAAATAGATACTAAGTTCCAGCTGTGGCAAGCACAAAATATTTACTCGTGCATAATTCTTCATTTTTAAATCATGTTTGAAGAATCTCCAATTTCTAAGAAGTATTGCATTCTTTTCTACTTCATACTTAAGACTCGATACTATCTCAACTCGAATTATTTCAGAAATCGCTTTATTTCAGATTTTTTTTTTTACAAACGAAATTAAAGCCATTTGAAAAATGTATATCGCATACTGTGCGTATTCTATTTAGTTCAGTTGATATAAAAAAACCATTGGTATATATAAAGCACCTAATAAATACAGCGGTTTTTACATTGACTTTTATGTCAAATTTCGAAGTTAGTGCTTTTTTTCCATAGTGAAAATTTTTGGGAATCGTGTTTTCACACAGTATTGTAATCAGAATACATCCTCAATTTCACTACATGTTTTTTCCAAAGTTATTGATTCAACGCTTTCACTGTCATGACAGTGAATCATGCGGAATCAACAAAAGCCATTTGAGGTTGTATATACTCTTGCGCGCTAAATACTGTAAAAAGACTGACTATAATATAGACTACAGTGCTACAACGGCATTCAAAAAGCCACTATTTGCAGGGTCCGAGCGCCGACGGGAGTCTGCAAACCGCTCGCGGCGGACTCCTTACGCCAGAAGTAACCACGACGCCGCAGCGGACTGGAACTTCACAGGGAACAGAGGTATGTTTACTTTCAAGCTGTTTGTTTTCAGTGTTTTTGAATTCATGTTAAAGGCATACAAAAGTTAGTACAACATCTTTGCTTCTAAAGTTATATGTTGCAGAATCATATTGCATAATTGTATGAGAACAATGAAAAGGTTGGTCACATCTGGCCAAACTTTATGTTCAGTCGTGTGGTCAACTTTATCCGAACACAGTTGAAGCTCATGACCAATCTTTACGACCCGTACACGATTTTTTGACATCACATACGTGGTTCGAATCCCAAAGTAAGTAACCAAAAGCTTGTTTTTGCATTTTATTATGGTAATCAGAAAGAACGACGGTACCACAAACACCCAAACTCGAGACAATATACAGGGTGTCCCAAAAATAACACGCCAGAGCGATACTGTGAGTAGGTTCATACAATTTTTTTTCACACTAGCTATTCAAAGTTAATGTTTAACTTTTTACAAGGGTACAAGGTATACCAAATTAATCACTTTTTTCATAGTTTATGATATTTCTCAGTAAAATATTAGTTGCTGTACCTGGAAAAACTATTCAAAATACTCGAAAAATATAAATAACAACCATCTGGAGCTAACCATGGCAATAATAGCATAAAACCCAACAAAGAGTAGAGTTTTTGCAAAAAAAACAAAAAGGGTCTATATCTCGAAAACTACTACTTTTACTAGGGTCAAAATATTTTTTTCTGGTAGGTATATAGCTCACCTACCCACAGTGTCGCTCTGGCGTGTTATTTTTGGAACACCCTGTAGAAAAGTTAATCTTCTACATTGACCCAGCCGGGAATCGTACCCTTGACCTTAAATGTAGCGACATTATAAAAACTCATGTGCAAGGCACTCACACGAACATGGAGGTCTTCATTTTTATATATTTCTTTTTTACCAATGAGTAACGGTGATAGATATGACACAATAGTATATACAACTGAGATCCACACGGCAATGTTACTTTGACAATGAAAACAAAGGCAGTTTATCTTCATTAAATGAAAGACAACTATCTATATCTGAAATATAATCTTATACTTTTCTACTTAGGGACTTACGGACGATGTCATAAACTTAGGAACTTTATTAAACACAAAAGGTAGGCAAACTTGTGACGCTCAGTTACAGATACGACTTTGTTTCCGTCGAACAAGTTTTGAAATTATATTAAATATTAAACAATAACGAAATAAGTTTTGAGATAGGCTTGCCTTCTGTAGGTCTAACTTAGTATAACACAATAGGTAACTTGGTTATATGTGCTCTTTATCCTTGTAGGAATATTCCCGTCTGGCGATTTTGTTAGGATTAGTGAGATTGAAAAAACGCATGGCCGCAAAATATTTATATTTTTATGTTCATATTATTGGGATATATTCATAAAATCGAATAGCAATAACTAAAAAGAATAAAAATATAATATTATATATTCATCATAACTTTAAAATACCAAGAAGAAGATATATATATTTATTTTAAAATGAATGTATATTTGTCCCCTATGCATTGTATTCATTCGATTGCGATAAAACTTTCGTGAATTGTTGTGCCCAAGTTTATGAAGTTAAATCCCACAGCTGGGCACGAGTCTCTTTTAAAAAGAGGGTCTAGACCATTTTATGGCATTGCAGCGCATACAGGGCACACTAGTAAACTGTACATTGTTCGTTCAATGAAGCCTCATGTGATCATAAGTCAGAGTGCTTTTAATACATGAAAGTCATAAAAATAATACCACACATTATTTAATAGTTACTACGTAACAGATACATCACTCTCATACAAAATCGAATATAACTACGCTATAATAGCCTACTTAATCTGACTAATAACACCAGGCGCTCACTACGAGGAAAAAGGAACCTAAGCTCGCGCTCAGAGAGATGAAACTAACGTTGCCCGCCGTGTACAATCGTGAGAAGCCTTAGATAGTATGAGCACTTGCGCCGACGTCGGCGCACTCAGCATAACCTTGAGCGAGTGACGGAGCCCTGATAATACGAACTATTATAAAACAAATTATGTATATGTGAAATTTTATAACTCTCCCATTGAAACATAAGAAAGTCCGACTTATTTCGTTCGTAGAATATTTAAACCTCTCTCTTGAAAAGTTGTACTTTTGCAAATGTGGCCTTATTACATCAATAGTATTATAACGTCAATGTTTTGTAGAGACAAAGTCAAATAGTCAAAAAATCATTATTCCATAGGTAAAATTTTTACACATGAAAACGTCATTTTTAAGCTACTTTAGAAAAGACGAAAGCGCCATTTCGAAAAAATTTCAGCGCAGCATGTTTTAGTTTTTCACGACTGATTTATAATATACATAACTGCTTTAAATTCAATTTGAAAACTTAAACTAAATTAAAATCAAAATTAAATTTTAGAACAGGTCGTAAATATTTTAAAACAGTATCTAAAACCTAAAACATGCTGAAAATTTTTCGATATACTGCTTTCGCTCTTTCCACAAAATACTGACGATATATTCTTTGGTTGCTTCTCATTTGCAACCCATAAATAGCATTAGTTATTGTGTCTGTTGTGCATTAGCTTAATTTATTAGTCACCACACTTATCGACACAGAAGCGCATTAAACCGAACAGAATAAGATTTATATGCCTATGTAATGAGAGCGAAAAAGAAGTGCGTTTTCAAGCGGAAGCGAAACAGGCAACATCTTTTTTGCTTTTATTGCATAAAGCTTTTTCTTACTGGCTCATGGCCAAACCGATTCCGAGTTAATTAGTTGCACATGAAACCAAATATTGTCCTATGTCGTAGACGGTCGTAACTCAAAATTGTAAATTTAATAAAAATTGTAATAGGAAAATAATAATAATTTTATTTACTCACACAAAGGCAAAATGGTAATTAATACATTATTAGTTAATAAAAATATAGAAACTTTCGTGAGAGTCTGGTGTTCGTACAAGGATTCCGTGTATTTTTTTTACACTACATCGTTTTGCACTAGGGAAACCCTATGTCGCTCGTGATATAAACCACAAATTACACCCAAACTCAGGAGAAAAATCAATGTAGGCCATACCAATATTTCTCCCGGCCCGGGAATGGAACCTGGGACCTACGCGTGGCAGTCCGGCAGCGTATGACGGATCACCAGACCCTCGTTTCGACTTAATAAAAATAAAAAGATTACCGCTGTTAGCTAAATATAGTAAATTAAAAAGCAAAATAAAATCCAGCGTGTGTTTTTCATTGTATGTGATATATGTGTAGATGTGTATGTGTGAGTGTGTGTTTGTGTGTTTAGTGTGTGTGGTATAAGTCTGTAATAGTTTGCAAGTCACGCGCTTGTTCTATTGGAGCACTAATAATAGAAATACTATTTATTTATTTATTTATTGATTTGATACACGAAACACTTTACTTTCAATGATACTCCAATCAATATTACAATTTATGGTTTTAAAATAGGATGTAAACCTCAAATATGTACAATACAACATGATTATTGAACTTGTAAAGGCAATATTAAAAAGTAAGCAGTATACAGTGTCTTTTATATGTTTATGTGGATAAAAATTCAATAATATACAAAAGCTTAAAATGTAGCGGAAATAAAAATACTAACGATGATTAATGATAAGACGAGGCGAAGTGGTTCTAAATACTGTTACGAAATCAATAGATGTTATTGTCGAAAACATCATTGAGACCTCCAGATTCTGTTGTTATTAATAAATTATAGTTTCGGCACATTCTCGTCAAGGGATTGTAAAAGGAAGTATTCACAGTACACATGTTTTATGGCGACGGGGATTTGGCTTAATATTAAAGTTTGTGTGGGGTAAAAGGTTAGGCGAAATGACATTGTTATGTATTAATTTATGCAAATCCAGAATATTTTACGTCTACCATTTGAAAGTATATAAAATTAATGAATGAAACCAATAATATATCATTTACAATAAATATTATGTATAAATAATCATATTATTCGCAATAAGATCCGTTCCGATAAGTGTTTATTTTTAAATTTTCGAATCGTGTTTTCTCAATTTCACAATGTTGAGTTACTACAGTATATAGATAGTTTCATGTGCGAATAATGTGGTAGCTTCCCTTTTTCACATTACTGTTATGTGTTGTCGTTGTAATTTTTTATGTTCATTATATATTTCTAATCCAGCCGGATCGACAGAATTTTTTTCTAAGTGTTCGATCTTTGTATTAATAATCAAAAGAATTGCTTAATATTTTTTCTTAATAAAGACAATCTATAACATTAAACTGTTCAAAGTCAGCATCCGATGTTCAAAACATTTTGAACTCCTTTGTTATTGAACACAATAGGAATAGGTATTGTCGTTTGGAAAGTTTTAAAATAATAAAATTAGTAGTTATTATAATATCATGTTTATTGAATATCACGATGGTTTACTACCATGATATTCAATTACTTTTGTGAAATTACTACTCTAGTTTTGTCGTAATTAATTATACATAATAGAATAATAACGCACACACTCACCATAGCTCCACACTAGGGAGACCCTGTGTCGCGGGTGCCATGGACACACACATAGACAATCACAAATGACACCCAAAGTCATAAGAGAAATAAATTTAGGCCATACAAATATTTCTCCCGATCCGGGAATCGAACCTGGGACTTCTGCGTTGTGCAGTCCGGCATGGTAACCGTTCGGCCACGGAGGCAGTTGATCGAACACAAAGAAAAATTCCTTCGATCCGGTTGAAAACGGATGAGCTACCTCGCCCCGACATAGCCCAGTTATGGCGAGAACAATAATAATAATAATAGTAACTGTTATTTTAATATAAAGTTTATTGAATATCACGATGTTTTACCATGAGATGCCTACAATTATTAATAATAATAGAATGCTATCTAAAGCTATAAAGCGGGATCGAAGAGTTTTTTTCTAAGTTTTCGATCTTTGTATTAATAATTATAAAAAAGCGATTCGATTAGATGATTTATTTTACATCAAGATTACAAACAATACATTAAGAGTACTGTCTCTTTAAAAATCGTATATTTCAAACTACGTACTTACACTTTTTCGAAGCTACACCCGCATCTATCAGACTTCTTCATAAAATATTTAAAAGTCCATTTTTAAGCGCGGATACGCTGCAAGCTATTAGAGTCTGCTCTTCAGCTCAAACAAAGGGCTTCAGCGACGTTGGCACGCGCTTTGACGTCACCCTACTCTACCGCATTAACTACCCTTCCGTCGTCGAATCAATTAAGATCCTATCTCTTCGCCAATAAGGTCGGTTTCGACGATCACTAACATTGCTATTCAGGCTTTTCGGAGTTGTAATTAATTCCATCCCTGCTATTTGGTGTCGCCGCACTTCACTTCAGGAAGTGACTTATTTCGATGGAACAGAATTCTCAGCAATTACAGGATGAATTTTGATTGTTCTGTATTTGTAATATTTAGATTACTGAATATCACGATGTTTTACTACCATGATATTCAATATGAAGATCATTAATATAAAGATCGAAAACTAAGAAAAATTCCTTCGATCCAGCTGGTTTCAGGTACAGTATGCTGAAGGTGCTCGTTCGATTCCAGCCGGATCGTAGGAATTTTTTTTAGTGTTTGATATTTATATTAGTAATTGTTCTATATTTGGTATAAATTAGAGAATATACAACATAATGTGTGGTAATGTTGTTTATCTGTTTCTTCATCTTGATTAATGCCAGTAGTATAAATTAATTATGCTACTAAAAACCTAAAATACAAACGAAAATATACCTTACTGAAAATACTGATGGATAATTAATTAATTATTTGCACGATATTCATACATTTACCTTACTATATAAAATATATTCTCTTTTAATAAGGTCATAATCCTTTGACGTATTTATTATATTTAGTAGCAATAGAGCTCTTTGTGAAAGAGTTCGTCCAGAGAAGTACTACCATCTTACCTATTTCTGCCGCCAAGCGGTAATGTGAGCATTGCTGTGTTTCGGTTTTGGAGAATAGGGTGCTGGTGAAATTACAGGCATATGGAACTTTTCAACTTACGTCTCAGGGTAACGGGCGCAGTGGCAGTGCCCCTCAAATTTTGCGATTTAAAGCTCTGAGTGGCATTGTAACTGTTATGGACAGACGTGTCGCGTACCGCCAGACGCATGACTTGTTCGTCCCGTCACTTAATACTCATATCCTAAAAAAAAAATAACACGGGAGAGAAAATTTCAATCAAATACCTCTATGTAACAATGCCATGTGCCTGTAATTTCACCGTAATACTGACATCGCTGCTTGGCGGCAGAAATAGGTAAGATGGCAGTACTTCCCTGGATGAACTCTTTGACAAGGAGCTCTACTTTACTACCAGTATCTGTTCTGTTTTTATTATCAATTAAAAAACAAATTCAATTCGCATTTTTAACGTCGGAGCATATTTCCATGTGGGCGAAACACGTCAAAACGTCTATTATGTGTCTCATGTCATCTTAAGGAGAATTAAAGACTAATGACATTTCGCTCGCTTAACATGGAACTTTAACACTGAACCAGACACACCAAACGTAATAAATACAAAGTACATAAACAGCCGAGCCAACCATAGCCCACCTTCCAATAAATAATGCAACATCCTGACCGCCTGTTAACAGGTCACATTTGTTCAAGCCAGACAAGAAGGAATTACCTCTAACTTCCATTTTTTCTCAACGTTGCCTTTTTCACTTACTGTAACTGACTACACAAAATACTTCTCAGACTTGGTCTAACCAACACTTTGCCATTTGGATTTTACAAGAAGTTAATATAAAACAAGATACAGGTATTAATGTTTTTAGATCCACTCTCTTTCTCTCTTTCCCCCTATCTCTCGCCTTTTCGTCAATATTTATGAGAAACATTTGTTTACATTAATAGCAATATGATAGTTCACTCCAGAACCGCAATTTTCTTTACTGCTTTTGAGAGCAAAGAACTCCCACTTACTTGACGTAGGTGGGAGTTTATCGCTAATAATTTCATTATTTACAGTTGACAATATTAATTTACTTCGTTCCTCGAAAGAATCTTACGTTTTCAACAAAGAATTTAATATATATTTTCACGATAAACCTTAATCCTTTTAGTAGAAGACTCATAATACCACTTCGCAAAGACATTAGTTCTAATTACGGTAGAGAGTAGCCGGTCTAAGAAAATCTTTTCTACAAAGTTCTGTAATTGAAAGTTCGTGCTTGTGTACAGAAGTCTGCTCCCAAAAATAGGTACTTTGTCGTGTGTTTACGGACTTATTGGCAAGTATCTACGAAGTTATTTATAGGCTTCTTGTTACCAAATTCGCAAAAAAATATATTGAGGTTTGTCGAAATACTGTTCACGAATAGACAATTGGAGTATTAAAATTCTGAATAATGGAATTCAATTGTATCTATCTTGTATCTAATTAAGATACCCAAATAAATAGTGATACAATTGAATTTCGATAGGCGTTTATTTACATGCGTGTTTTTGGTATATTATTTATTGATATCTACAATACAGTAGCAGTGGAGCTAATTGTGCAAGAGTTCGTCCAGCGAAGTACTGCCATTACCTATTTCTGCCACCAAGCAATAATGTGAGCATTACTGCGTTACGATTTTGAAGGGTAAGGAAGGATGAAATTACAGGCACATAGGACTTTTCAACTTATGTCTCAGAGTGACGATCCCCTTAAGATCTTTGCGATTTAAAGCACTGAGCGAACTACTTTATGGAGAGGCGAGTCGTTTGCCACCAGCCTCACGAGTTGTTCGTCCCGTCGCTCTGTATAAAAAGGAAAACAAAATAACTTACATACCTACCCAGACGAAAAGTTTTGTATAACAATATACAATACAACTGATTTGTATTGCCGAAAATACTTCATTAACAAACTCGTTAACAATACTGCTAGCGATTTTAACAAAGAACCAAACTAAATTCTCGAACAAGGAAATTTATAACCACTTCTAATTAAGGTTACGGTCGTTTTATTACATTTTACACTTCGTATATATCGAGCCCAAGGGAAACTATGACATAAATTTAATCCACGCTTTATTGCTACATTTAATAAGAGAGAAAAATGGCACCATCGTATTCCCTGCGAATGCTCCAGGACACGGTTGAGGGAAAAGAAAAATTAGATGAACGTGTGTTGGATTCTAGAGATTGTGGTTTGAGATTCCCAGTTGCTAAGAATAGGACTACAGATGTGTCTTATTGTTTTGTACAATATTTTAAATTCCTCATCAAGTCATTTCGGTAATAATATAACATAATATAATATATTGAAATTGTTTCGGAACGGGAGTCAGAATAACCGAATTATCCTGCCTAGTTATGAACCGGAGGTAAAAAACATAATCTACCCTTCTAGGCTTAAAATGAATGAAGGGAAAATACTATATACATGTGTTCCTTAACATGCGTGTAATCTCCATTTAAATTTAAAGAACCTTAAAGAAATTAAATGTTTAAAATAGGTAATGACAGTAATCGGAATTGACGGAGTTAATCTACCTAAAGTACGCACGTTTTCTTATTATGGATAGACAGTTTTAAGCTTTCATCGTCATGGGATCCAGTTATCGGCAAATATAAACGATATCAAGTATCTCCCGACCCGTCCCCGGATGTAGTGAGTGTTGTGTGTCTGTCTAGTGACAACCCTAGTGCAAAAATAAATAATGAAAATCAAGTGCGGGTAGTTAGAAAAATTCGCACAGCTTTAAGATGCTGACACCTGACACTTCAGTCCTTTCGAGACTATGGACGTTGCAATACGTCCAAATCGTCGAAGTAATTAAAATATGTTTTATACGTGATTAAGTCCCGAATTAAAAATCAAATAATCTGTGAAAATCGTGAATGTTTAAATCAAAGTGTTTTAGTTACTTACTTTTGGGTCAAAGCAATGTATGTGATGTTGTATAATATTTAATTATAATAAAACTGAAACGAAATAAAATGCAAAGTAAAACCTCTTATAAGGGGGTTGTAGACCTAGTTTTACAGATTCTAGATATGTTAATAACTCGATTTCGCTAAAAATGTCGATTACGTTATTTATGATAAGGTGGACATGTAGGTGTCGTCACGATGTTATCCTTCAGTCTTAGCGAGACATATAAAAACATTCGATAATCATTTCAGGCGAATCTGCCTTACGAATGATGAGTTTGAGTTGAGATTTTAATCATCGTGACGATTTTAAGTTTAGTTTGTTTACCTATAAAATAAAATAAAGATATATTTCAGTTTGAGAAGGTATAGGTAATAGTCCGCCACGCGCTGGTCTAATGTGGCATATGTAACTTCACGCGTCTTCTAATGGTTCATCATATTTTATAAAGAAATCTGAAGGGGTTGCCCGCGGCCAGTGAAATCATGGGCCACGCCGCCCGCGCCGCGTCGATTTGTTCAGGCGAGCTCACGCCACAGACCTTTAAATACGAGCACGCGATGGCACGGGCGGCGGCACGCTTCATACGGCACGTTAACGTAAGCTCGCGCGGCGCGGCCCGTGTTATCACGGACCGTGGGAAGCTATCATGGTGGATGCGGGTATGTGTTCGAGAAAGTATAGCATATAAATATGTAGATTAAAATATACTATTTTCAAAGCGACGTTATTGTATTTTTTGTAATCTTGATGTTAAATAAATCGTCTAAATCGAATGGCTTTGGGTTATATGTCAAGTTTTAAAACAATTTGAGTATACTTCGTAAAGTTTGCTAATAAAGTCGTCATCGTTAACTCATTATACATTACTCACTACTGCGCACGGGTCTCTTCTAAGGCAAAAGTTTAAACCATAGTTCGCCACGCTGACTGAATGCGAGCCGGGTTCCAACATAATGTTTTCCTCCACCGTGTTGGTACTAAACACTCACAAATGTACTTAACTTAGAAATTAAATATCCATGTACATGATGCCATAGGTATTCGCATCGTTGACCTCTCAATTATGCAAACGTATGTGGTCCGTGATGCAAACAAAACAAATATAATATTTAAAAATAATTGAATATCAATTCTATTGAATTGATATTCAAAATTTTAATGCAATGAATAGCGACATTTCTAGTCAGGGCTGGTAGCTGTAAAGGTATAACTGGGTGACGAAATACTTAAGATTTCTCATAAATGCGCTACAGATAAAAAGTCGTTTATAAAACCAAATAAAAAGACACGACAACAAACACAGAAAAATTCGTGAGGTCCGCTGGTTCGTTCCGTGCCTTAGTTGGTATAGCGTCTGGCACGGTATGCTAGAAGACGTCGGTTCGAATCCGGTCGGATCCAAGGAATTTTTTCTGAGTGTTCGATCTTTGTATTATTAATTATAACAAACTAGTGGAGTAATTTCACATAAACATAATTGAATATCAATTCAATAAAAATTTAAACATAATATTAGGGGTTAAAGTATGAAATTGCCGTTTTATTGCAATAGGTTCTTTGAATTTTCATAGAATCTTCATGGTTTGAGGTTTTCGAATGAAACTTTTTTCAAATGGTTTCTGTGATTTTTTTTTTTAAATTTGAAACATTTGAATATCGACTTTCAATTGTTTTTGTTATTCAATTTAGACAAGAAAGATGGATACTGCGAAAATTCGAGTGATTTTTGAATACGAGTTCCGACGCGGAACTAACGCGGCAGAAACAGCCCGCAATATCAATGCTGCGTTTGGAGAGGGGTCTACTAATGAACGCACCGTGCGATTTTGGTTTAAACGCTTTCGTGATGGAAATTTCGACTTAAAGAACGAGTCACGAGGAAGACCGCCCACACAGGTGAATAACGATGAATTAAGAGAGATAGTGGAAGCCGATCCTAGTCAAACTACCCAGGAATTAGCGGCATGGTTTAACGTTACCTTACCCACAATATTGGCTCACTTGCGTCAAATCAATAAAATAAAAAAATACGAAAAATGGGTGCTTCATGATTTGACTGATCTGCAGAAAGAAACGCGTGTTGAAACTTGTGTTGCCTTGTTGAACCGGTACAGAAATGAAGGAATATTGGATCGAATTGTAACATGTGATGAAAAGTGGATTCTTTATGATAACCGGAAAAGAAAAATGCAATGGCTGACCCCAGGTCAAATGCCACAACAGTGTCCTAAAGCAAAACTTACCAATAAAAAGGTAATGGTAACTGTTTGGTGGTCTCAGCATGGTGTTATTCACTATAGTTTTCTCCGATCTGGTCAAGCAATAACGGCAGATGTCTATTGTGCCGAACTCCGAACCATGTTGACAAAACTAGCAGTAAAACAGCCCCGACTCATGAATCGATCTTCACCATTATTGCTCCACGACAACGCGAGACCTCACACAGCACGAGAAACCATTTTGACCCTTCAGGAACTGCAGTTAGAAACCATTCGTCATCCTCCGTATTCACCAGACCTTGCTCCAACGGACTACCATTTTTTTCGTGATTTGGACAATTATCTACGTGACAAGAAGTTTTCTTCCCAGGAGGCAGTACAAAATGCTTTCACACAGTTTGTGCAGTCTAGATCGTCGGAGTTCTATCGCAAAGGCATTAATAACCTTCCCATTAGATGGCAGCAATTTATAGATAATAATGGCAACTATTTTGATTAAATAAATTTGTTAAAAATTTAAAAAATAAACAATTTAGATTTTCAGTACAAATCGGCAATTTCATACTTTAACCCCTATTACTTCTTTAAAATAAAATAACAACAACTAATTATTAATTCCAAAAACACTTCAAACGACATTATTCTTATTGTGTTTAAGAACAAAGGGTCACAAGATTTTCAATATCGGATGCTTACTTTTAAACAGTTTAATGTTACCGATTGAATAATTAAGCACAAAGGATTATTTAGCAATTCTCTGTAGCTAATTACAATGATTGGGAAAAACGACTTGGGTATTAAATATTGTTGTTTTTGAACGAATGAATGAACGATATAATTTTTAGACAACGACAACACTGAACATTATAGTATAAGCTATGGCGAGACCGCGAGAATTCTTAGTTTTTTTACTCGTATCTAGTTTACACGTTACACAACAAATTTTGCTTCCATTTCGTTCCGTTGCAATATAAACTGAGCCTTAGTCTTATTGGGTACTAAAATATAAACTTAGTCTTATAATTGATACAAAGATCGGACAAACTGAAAGAAAAATTCCTTAAATCCGGCTGACCTTGAACCAGAAATTTTATGACCAAACGCGGGTTATCGCTCTTCCAATTGAGCTACGAAACGAGTCAACTGACCTTAAGAATTTCTCTGTGTGCCTGCTGCAGATCTTTGTTTTTTCTTGTAATGGGCTTTTTGGCGGAGCGCCACCTTTAAGAAAACTATGACAATTTTTTCTTCATTCAGCCAAATCCAGCCGGATCGAAGGATTTTTTCTTGGAGTTTGTTCGACCTTTCTATCAATTATAACAACATACTAGTAGAGTACTAAACTTAAAAAAATACATATATAAACTTACTCTGTTCACTCACGTACTAAGTACATGCTACACCCTCCAGGGAGAGAATTTTTAGTAGCAGTAGAGCTCCCTGTGAAAGAGTTCGTCCAAGGAAGTACTGTGAGCATTACTGCGTTCCGGTTTGGAAGGGTAAGGGTACTGGTGAAGTTACAGGCACATGAGACTTGTCATGTCTCAGAGTCACGGGCGCATCGGCAGTGCCCCTAAGATCTTTGCTATTTAAAGCTCTGAGTGATCCTGCAACTTTTATGGACAGGCGTTTCGCTTACCACGAGTTGTTCGTCCCATGATTTGGTATTATAAAAAAAAATATAGAGTTACACGTGAAAAAATCAAGTATCAAGTAAAAAACTAGTTGAAGAAATTTTACTAGTTCCTGGAATAAACCCAATTCCCAAAGCAAACAGACAACTCTTGAAATCGTAAAGTTTAAAGGTCCCAAGACAACAAAACTGACTGAAACTGAAAGACACATTGACCGTCCAATAAAATATGAAAGACGTGTTGTGTAAATGTACAAGATGATGTAGATACAGATTGATTTTGTTATACAATTAGAAAAACGCGTGTACAATACCGAATTAGATTCACCTGCACGATTTCATTGCACCTAAACCCATTGTTCCCAGAGCGGCTTAATACGATTCGCTCATCTCTAGTTACAAGGCTATCCGAAATATTAAAGATATGCGGGTAAGGTAAAAGAATATGAAACGTATGTCCTAGACATTCAGTCACTTATGTGTGTTTCTTATTGAAAATAAAAGAGGTTGTGGATATTCCATATTCAAACAGGTACAATTTACGACAACCTCTCCATTATTTTCAATAAGAAATACCAATGCCATTGTTTAATTGTTTTCTTACAATTTTTAGACTACTAGTAGGAATGTATTTATCTGTGAGGTTAGTTCTTGTACGTGAAAGAATACAGTGTGGTAACAAATACGGTGTAATAGTAATTACGTCTTTTGGTTACAATTTGATTGTCCTTCTGCAAAGCCCTAATTTGTTTTCGTTATTGAAACCGTGGGACAATTAATAAAATCATGCCATAACCAGCATAACATAACATAACAAAAACAATCCTCTCAGCATTATGCTAGGATCTGAGGAGCTTAAGGGATTTGAATTCATTTTAATTTGCGTATAGACCAGCGGAGGTATTACGTAGCAGATTGTTACAAATCCAGCAAAATGACGTAGTGGCACGAATTAGATTATTTCTTTGTCTTTTAGTCCTGTTCAAGAAAAATCAAACGAAAAACATAATCATTAGCTAATTCTGTATCTTAAACTCTAAACAATAATTCAAATGTCTGCTTAGCCTCACAGTTGGTCTCATTTGTCTTACAGAGAAGGTTCACAATTTATAATACTCTTTAAAGGTTCATATTCCTTTCCTGAAAACTAGTCATTGACTGGGTTAGCGTGATGAATAAATGGCCGACACCCGTCTTCTTCTTCGAAAAGACTCGTTGTATCATCTTACCCAATGGACAGTATTTATAATTTACTGATGCAAGTAGTTTTCTTTGCATCAGGTAATTCAGTAAACACTGACAACAAAGAGACTGTGTTACGATGGTCCTAATTTTTTAATCTTCACAAAAGTATCATTCAAGGTGAAGTGAGACTCAAACAAACGTCGACATATTTGGACCACACGAACGTAGTTTTTCGATATTAAAAAATACGAATTCAACTTGTTTTTTTAATTGGTACTGACAGAAGATATAGTTCATGGGGCTCAAAATTCGATTGATTAAATTTCGCTTATTAAAAAAAATACTAAAATAATCTTCCTGAAAATTTTAATTTTTTACTTCGTTCGGAAAAATCAGTTTTATTTGATATAACTCAATGATTTTTTAACCGACTTCAAAACAAGGAGGAGGTTCTCAATTCGACTGTATGTTTTTTTGTATGTTACGCGATTTGTGAACCATTGCATAGATTCTTTTATGTTGAAAAGAGGGTACTTCAGTAGTGATCCCATTTCGATTTCAAAAAAATATTCCACCGCTAAGGATGGCAAACTAGAGGATAAATGACTTTTGAGGTCAGCTTTAGTACTCTGTACTGAGATTATGTTATTTTCTTTCGTGTTCCCTAATGAATTCGTCAGGGGACTATGAGCTTATTTTACAATAAGAAAATATATTTCATTTATAAATAAAGATAAATGTTTAAATATCGTGCAATGAATTTCTCCGAGTCAACCTCACACACTTCAAAGCCTACGCAACCACGATATCATTTCCCTATATGGCGCGTTACCATTATATCGTAACGTTTTATTTATCGTTAGACGACTGTCGCATCTAGCCTGTTCCCAAATCACAATTATATGTCGTGACTGTGTCGTGGACGTTTATTTTATCGACTGTCGTGTCTAGCTGTGCCCACTAGATCGTGACGACAATTCATCGGTTTACGGCAGCCGCCTTATCGTTTGTACGACGCAATCGTTTGAAGCTGCGATTGTCTGCGTCACATTTTTATCGTGACGTTTTATTTATCGACCGCTGACTGCCGTTCCAGCTCTTCCTATTATCACGATAGTCTGTCGTGACGTCAAAAAAGTCGTGAATAACGTTAATCGTGTTGTTCTATATGTGAATAACTTCATTTAAATATACAAGCCACGATTCATTAAATTGCACGACATAAAATGGGAACACGCCCTTAATGATTCCTAAAATGGCTTAGGTTTACACTAAAGATCTTAGACACTGAAATAAAGCAAGCACGCCTTTTCCCCACGAAGAAAAAACAAAAAAGGCATAATGATATGGTGGCTGATTGCCGCAACTCGATGTCGTAGCACCTATTTTCCGTTTGACAGCAGGCATATAAGCAGCGAGTCCTCACCGAGTCCTAATGGACGGATGGCCTGGTAAGGGCCGCAGGTAACCTATGGATGCACGTTGGGTCCCACCAGCTAGTCTGGCAATCATTGGGGAGGCCTATGTTCAGCAGTGGACATTTCCGGCTGATATGATGATAAAAGTAAATTGTTATGATATTTATACCAATTTTTACATTTTTATATATCGTTGTTAACAGAAGCAAAACCGGAGCTGGTGTACTGGTTCTCGGAGCAAACCCTCCAACCGGGGCCAAGCGTGTCTCTCAAATGTGTCGCCATGGGTCACCCACCACCACAATTCACCTGGCTCCTTGATGGCTTTCCTATACCTACAAATTCTAGGTGAGTAAACAGATCTTATTCGGACGAAGACGTATAATTATAACACTATGTAACAAATTTTCAAAAAGTTTCTATTTCTGGATTGACAGTATTGGTTTCTATTTAATTCTGCAGCAAGTATGTAGAAAAGAGTAGCTATCTTATCCCTGGACTTTGCTTTTGTGGTAGTATTTACATAGCTGCCTATTTACATAGCTACACATGTATATTTAGACAATGACGCAAATCTACACATTTCTAGGTTCTTTGTCATCTATTTGTACAATTTTCCCTGAAATATGCTATTGATTTGAAACAGTATGCTTCGTTTTTGTCTTTAAATAAAGAAACTCGAAAATTTTTACGTTTCCATTAACAGTCGGTACTACCTCAGCTCGTTGAATTCGAGCTGAGGTATTACCGAATTTTTCCCGTACTAATACGGTTCATTTTGCTCGATCGAGCGGCAGGACATTGGAATGCTGAAATAAATCAGCATTTATTTTTTTACAAACAATATTAAAGTCGTTTGAAAAATGTATATCGTATAGTATACGTGGTTAGTTGATACAAAAAGAAATGTTTGGTATATGTATAATACCTATTGAATACAGCGGGTTTCTTTTAAAATTTCGAGGTAAGTTTGTCTATATCATGAAAATTCTCAGCAATAATTTTTTCACACCGTACGGTAATTAGTGTATATTCTCAATTTTACTCTATATTTCCTTCTTCTTGACGTAGTAGAGACTCTTAATGCAAATGCAAATTTCGACTTTTCTTTATCCTTACCATAACAGCAAAGTTTCTGCAGGAAAATAAAGCTTTTTCGTGTTATTATGTTCGAACCAATTTAGAAAACAACATTTATGACCCGGAAACAAAAATCGTGTTACATAATGTAATAATAAGTAATAATAAATAATAAGCACTTGTGATATACACATATATATGTACACACATACATATGTACATACATATATATATGTGATATACACAAAATAATAGTTTCAGTTTAAACACTTAATTTAATTAAAGTAGTCCATCCTGGCTAACTCAATTCACACCTCATATGAGATACAATTTGCTACTGTATAAAAAATAATATCCGCTTTTCCATAATTCATACCTATTCAACTTTCGATTCGATATTTCGGAAAGATTCTGTAGTAAAAGAATATATCTTCTAATAAAATACATCCATTTAAGGGAACGCTAAAGAAAGGTTGAACTATAATATCAATGTTATTGAAATTACCATTTAATTAAATTAAAACATTTAATTTGTGAAAAGAATGCTTTAATCGCCTTTTGTTTTCGTTTAAGCGTTCTAGTATATACGGCATGTGGTTCATATAAATGTTATTATCATAATTAGGGAATGCAAATCCGTACATTTGAAATCCGAATTTCGAAAATGGATTTAGCAGCGAATCTGGATATTCCGGATTTTTTGGAAAACTATAAGATTTCAACAGATTCCCGATTTACTTAAAAAAACGTATGTTTTGTTTTAACCAATTTTTTATAGGTAATTGACATCAGTCTTTTTAGATTTTTTTTATAAACCCGTTCTATCGCGCTGCTGGGTAAAATCCTCCCTCTCCTTTAACATTTTCGTCGGTCTTGGGCAGCATCTGTTTTCAAAATTCTTTAACATAGAGAAAGTATAAGAACATTTTTGTTTAAACTTCGTAACTGTCAATAAAATGTAAATAAAATCAGGATTCGATATTAAATTCCGAATTCGATTTTGAAATCCGGATTTTAAAATTTAGTGAAAATCCCAGATAATCCCGGATTTTTTAAAATTAGAGATTATCTCGATTGCATTCCCTAATCATAATTGAACTCTTTTTAGCAAGTATCTATTAAGATCATTGAAATAACTACATCAGTAAGTGCTTATATTTGATTTCACTCAAATGCACATATATATAGTGGCCCTCGATTTTACGCCGAAGATAAATGCGGAGATTAGGAGGATACGAAGTCAGCACTTCGCGTGTGCAATGCCAAGCAATTAACTCAGGCAGATATCTAGATGTTAGGTTTCCGGTGCAAATGTCGGGCGTCTGTGTGAATCGAGCGCCATTGTCTTCAAGATCAATTAATTCTGGCGTAATAAGGGAAGCTACATATCAAGGAGTTTTCTTCTATTTGCATATACTTATTCAGTATGCTATTGAAAATCTAACTTATACACTCCTAAGCGAAAGGTTATCATAGCCGATAAACAATATACTTCCTTCCTACCCTATCCTATACAAAACAGGCGCATCATACGACGACAACCGTTGCCGACAATGTTGAATTGATTCATATTGCAATATTTTATTTTTATTGAATACCATGATGTTTTCTTTTTACTGCTATGATAGTCACATATTTTTTGTGAAAATACTCCAATGGTTTGGTATTATTATTTATATAAAAATCGAACAAACACAAAGGAAAATTCCTTCGATCCAGCTGATTTCGAACAAGCACGTGTTTGCCAAACCGGGGCTAACCGCTCTCCCAACTGAGCTACGGAACGAATTAGCAGACCTCATGAATGTCTCTATGTGCTTATTGCCGATCTTTGTTTGTTGATAATTTTTTAACAGCTTTCTTGCCTTAGCGTCATCTGTAACAAGTCCATGAAAGTTTAATTCGACTCAAAAAAAAAACGAATCGAGAGTTGAATGTGTGAAAACTTTTACTATGGATTTGATATTGTTATTAATACTGTAGCTAATTCTATTCCATATAAATCATACAATGTAAATTTTGTTACGAGAAGACCCATAAAATTTTTCGCGAGTCATGCAAAGAAGATATCTGTACGCTTTGTTATTAGATTTATACAGACTAGTATTATAGAACGCTAAATGAAATTTTATTTAGTTAAAATATGATGAACGTAAGATGAATACTACGTATATTATAATCAATAGTCGAAATAGGGTGTCCCAAATAAGTAGATAAATGACTACATATAGATAGATACAAGGAGCGACAGAGTGGTAAAAACCACCAAATATTCATTGATTACATTTTTAACTCCTAACTGACTTTTCGAAGACAGTCGGCTGTGACTATAGGACCAGTAAAGGACGGAAACTTTGTTTTGTTTGTAAAAACAAATTTACGCGATGTACATCCGAAAAAATAGTTTAATTTCAGTTAGTTCTTGTATAGACATTTATATACTTATTTGGAACACCCTATGGTCGGACCATTGATCATAATACACATTTATGATATAACACATATTACCACATCAAGCACGCATATTTTACTTAAATTGTATTATAATAACACCATTGGACTTGCACAAGAAATAATTAGATACCAATAAAATAATCATAATCAATGTGGCGCAACGGTTAAAAGTCATTGAAAAACCAAATGCAAAGATACGACAATAAGCACATAGAGAAATTCGTGAGGTCCGTTGATTCACACCGTGATCCGACGTCTTCTAGCAAACCGTACCAGACGCTATGCCAACTAATGGGCATAGCGTCTGGTACGGTTTGCTAGTAGACGTCGGTTCCAAGGATTTTTTTCTCAGTGTTCGATCTTTGCATTAATAATTATAACAATATTCAACGATAAAAATTATACATAATATATCCAGTACTAATTTTATGTCAACATTTATCTAAGATATCAATGACTTTGTGCTAATGTTTCTCTTTAAGCCATTCACTGAGTCTATTTCTGAATATATTACTAGGTTACGTTTTAATATCCTTTAAATTTGGACACGCGTACTCGAATTTCTTTTTTAAATATTTTGTTGATTTCATTAATTATTTTTAATAATAATAATAATAATAATAACGCACACACTCATAACCCCGCACTAGGGAAACCCCGTACCGCGGGTGCTATGAAGACACACATAAACAAGCACAAAGTACACCCAAACTAATGAAAGAAATAAATGTAGGCCATACAAATATTTCTCCCGGTCCTGGAATCGAACCCGGGTTCTCTGCGTGACAGGGCAGCATGGTAACCGTTCGGCTACAGAGTCCGTTAAGTGTTAATAACTGATAATAAAATCATATTTTCTACACCCAGGTTTGTTGTCGGCCAGCATGTAACACTCCAGGACGACGTCGTCAGTCATTTAAACATCAGTCGTGTGACTGAGCAAGACGGCGGAGAATACGCATGTGTGGCATCCAATACAGCTGGGAAGGCAATCCATGCGGCTAGGGTGAATGTTTATGGGCTGCCGTTTATCAGAGAAATGCCCAAGGTGACAGCTGTTTCTGGAAGCGATTTGAACATCAAATGCCCTGTTGCAGGGTATCCAATCGAATCCATCACTTGGGAAAGAGGTAAGTTGCTTCTTTTTCGTTCTTTTAAATTGATAGATGATTACGTGGTTGTGTTCTGACGTTTTTAATTATCTTTACATGTCATACCAATGGCATTTATTATGACATGAACTTTATAATACAGGTGCGGCTTCTGCGTACTTGGGTGACAAAACTCTATAGTAGTGACTTTGTAGCTCTTTCTGGTTATTTCTTAGGCGCAGCGCAAACGTGTGTCTTGTGTTGGATACAAGCAACCGGCAACAAGAAGCGACAATTCTATTTTTAGCCTATTCTATTTTTACATGTTTAGCCTATGTGAATATTACAAATGTAATTTATTTAACAGATATTTTTTATTGAGATTTTTTCTGAAATAACTCCAAAAGTTTTGTTATGATTATGAACAATATACAAAGATCGAACGCACAGAAAAATTTCCTCGACCCGGTGGGCCTTCAACCCATGTCCATGGTGCACCGTAGCATTGCTCTTACCAACTGACCTACGGGTCCATTTACCGAGCCGTGGAAATTCTCCTATGTGTTTTTGTTATAGATATTTGTATTGGCTTTCGGCATTCGTCGCCGCTAATGACATCTAGTGAGAATTCTTTTTAAATAACCTCACCGTAGCCGTCACGGTTTTTTTGTGAAATACACAACAGATATTTTTGTTCTTTTTTTTGTTGTTTGATGCATGTAAACGACATTGTTGTTAGATGTATCCATGTATGTATGTATCCGTTATCGAAAATTAATCTCGATAAAGCAACGGACCCTCTATTCTAAGGAATCTAGGAAGGAAGAAAAAGAAAGAATTATTCTTTGTATTTGTTCGATCTTTGTACAGATAATAATAACAAACTAGTGCAGTTTTTCACAGAAAAATATAGTATATATGTATAATGGTAGCAAAAACATCATGATATTCAATTAAATAAAAAATGAAATATCGAAAGAAACTACTCAAATTAAAAAACCACCTGATGATTGACCACACTTAAGTTATTAAACGTGTACCACAACTACATTTACAGCGTTCTACACAACATCAAACTTTAGTATAACAAGGCTTCACCGAATACTCAATTCAAATTGCTCGTTGCTTTTACAAACTCACCCTCATGTCGGAAGTAGTTTTTCGTCTTTCACTAGCTAATTATAACTTCACATGGCTAAGTTTTCTCTAACAAGGGATAAATTACTTATTCCATGCTTACAAAGTTGGGTTACTCATTGAAAAATTAGATTTGATATCAAAACTGTTCTAATGACTTTAAAGTTGTTCAGCAAGAACTCTAATAAACATAATCACATAAAGATAACCAATAATAATGACAAAGGCTTTAATTTATAGCAAATTCTTAAATACTCTTTGTCTTGAAAAAAGGACCTGAAAAGTTGGTGGAATTACATCTATTTTCACAATTTGATTGAAATCGGTTAACGCGAAGGGGGTGAAATCTAATAAACCGGATTCACTTCATAATTTGCTACCCTTAGAGCAATATTTTCTTCAAATTTGAATGGTTTCTCCTTTCCAACAAAAATAAAGAACTAGCGCACAAATGTCGGACTAACCGTGTAACATACGCAAAAAAAATACAGACGAATTGAGAACAGGCGGCCTTTTTTGTAGTCTGTTAATTAAGAAGTTACTTCCAACATAATAAAACACAGAAGACCTCATCATCATCACATTTTAATTATCTGACACATAACGGTAAGTCGGTAGGATACGAACAGACCCTCCCAAAGGGAATCTGATTTCCGAAAATCATTAGATTATACTTATTATTTATTAAATTATTACTAATTTCTGTCGTTAACAATTTAATGTGAATTTCACTTGATGGGACATATTTATTAAAAATCTGCAGAAACGAAACGAAACGTATTTTTTTACCCATACGTGGTTGTACTTGAGATCAATGAAGTCGTGTTATTAAAAATTAAGTTGAGTGAAAGTACTGGACATATTATAGTTTGTTCTTATTGGAAAAGTTCAATAATAACAAATTAAAAAAATACGGCCGAATGAGAACCTTTCCTTTTTTCAAATCCGTTTAAAATTAGATACCAACAGTAGAGCTCCTTGTGAAAGAGTTCGTCCAGGGAAGTACTCCCACCTTATCTATTTCTGCCGCCAAGCAGTAATGATAACATTACTGTGTTCCGGTTTTAAAGGGTAACGGTGCTGGTGAAATTACAGGCACGTGGGACTTGTCAACTTATGTCTCAGGGTGACGGGCGCAGTGGCAGTGCCCTTCACATCTTCGCGATTTGAAGCTCTGAGTGGCACTGCAACTGTTGTGGACAGGCGTGTAGCTTACCGTCAGGCGCACGACTTGTTCTTCTATTCTATATGTTCTATTATAAAAAAAAATAAAAAAATAAAAAGAAACTAAATTCTTAGTATTGATAAGTATAGTAATTGCCGCTTTTGATTATTAGTCACTAAACTCAGATTAATTATTAGTCCCACTCGGAAAGTAGATTTCATTCTTATTAATTAATTAATTAATTAAATTACTGTTAATAAGACGAAGTTATAACATTATTTGAAGCTTCCTTGCTATTGATGTCTTCATCTTGGTATAAACAGTGAAAAAATATTATTAAATTAATTTCCCTCTGCACATTACTACAATTGTTTAACAACCTCTTTGAAGACGAACTACTCATAAAGCGTGGTGAAAATAAATTAAATCGTTTTAAGTTGAACTCGTGCTCTCAAAGGCACAAAGCCTTCACATTTCTTATTTCCTTTTACGTTATTCTAAGAAAACTTCAAGCGGCTTCAAAACATTTGTTAGTATTGAAAAAGGTTCAATAGAACATAGAATTCTATACACTTCAACAGAAGTAAGAGCAGTTACACACGGCTACTTTTAGTAGCGATGCAAACGCGATTCTCGTTTTAAATTAATTAACAAATCTATTTATTTAATTAACAAAACAAAAAATGTGCATAAACGTATATAGATTTTTCATATATAGTTATTCAAAATAAGCGACTGCATTGTCGTAGTCACGCGTTTGCATCAATGCAATCGCCTATAAATAGCAAGTGTAGCGATGAAATCGCGCGTTTCACCAACGTCCGTTTGCATCGCTGCTAAAAGTCGCCACGCAGTGTGTAACCACTCTAATGTCTACACAAGCCTTGTTTTTTTGGGTTATTTTGTGATTTTTATGTGTGTTCTTATGCAATGTAAGTCCATTATATCTGGACATAAATTTTATTTCAACAGAATATAATCGCATTACGATACCTACTCAAGACATTTATTACTTAATTCGCACACAATATTGCCTATTTGGTGACAAATCCTTGCCAAATACCCGTAGTGATATTTACCGAGCATTTTGGCATGGTTCCCATTTCAGCTCAGTTTTCCCGTTTGTCTCAAACTATTCCTGCTTGCCCCACGCCAAACTAGGTTCATTTCAACGCACGTGACTTGTAGAGAACGACAATTCAAGGTATAAATCATATGATTATTTATATACCTATATAAAGGAAGATGCGAAAGAAAGATTAGCAGACCTATACTCAACGATCCAAAATTACAAAAGTAAGTGGCTAGGAACCAGAAAAAGGGATGAAAAAAGAAAGGGATGACTATAAAGAATGTCAGCATCGTCACAGTGACAACCACAGATATGTAAAAGAACATATCCTAGACGATACGCATAACATAATTTAATGAGCCTGAAATGAATAACTCAAATTATAAATGAATGAAGAAATTAATTTCTCACAGATGGCGCTACGGGAAAAAAGTCGTTAAAAACAAAATAAATATCCGCAACAAGCACGTAGGAAAATTCGATTCTTGGAAAATAAAGTCTTGTGGTTCGTTCCATAGCTCAGTTGGGAAAGCGTATGGCACTGTGGAAGAAATGTCTTTTAGTGTTCGATGTTTGCATTAATAATTATAACAAACTAGTGGAGTAATTTAACAAAACATAATTGAATATCATACTAGTAAAATACCGTGATATTCAATGAATTTAAAAAATTCTCAAATTCCTAAATTCTGTCTTGAAGAAAACGAGTCGTTCGTTTTTTCTTTCGTGTTCGTTTCTTTGAATCTTTGTTTCTAAGTGGTGCAAAAGTCAGAATTTCTCTTTTAATTTCTATAGTGGAATTGCGCCGTTTCTCTGAAATCATATTCACATATACGCGAGACACAAAAATCTAAAAATAATTTATTCATGCTTTGTGATACACTCAGTGAAGTAAAAATAAGAAATAACTTTCTATCCTCTAGCCAAATTCGATGTAGAAATATGTCGTTTAAACAAAAATCTATGATTTTTAGGGTTTTCGCCTCATACTGCTTTACAATTACCACCATTTCAATCTTTTTCCCGATACTCTATTACGATATTGTTAGTATAAATCTTGAAGTCATGTTTGTGATGAATTTTGTTCAATAGAAGTTTCAAATCACTAGTAAGTGATTTTTATCTTTTTACGTTTACATATAAAAAGTACCACTATTAATTATTTGTAAAACTGAGTCATCCTCGTATTTTTGGTTTAAAGAAGAGAGAATGCAAACATTCTAGTTAGAGTAGTAGTAATTCAAGTTTAGAATCAGAAATTGACGTTAGATGAGATAATAATTACGTAGTAAATTAATATAAAGTAAAATAGAAAATGAAACTATTTTTCCGGATTTACATCCGGGAAATCAGTTTGTTTGAAAAAAACAAATATATGCTATTTAAATCCGGAAAAATACTTAGTTTCATTTCGTATGTGTAACAATTGCGAAAACCTAAAAATCCAGTCAACCGTGATCATATGACCTATAAAGGGCCCGAAACCTTGGTTTGTCGAAAAAAAAAACAAATATACGCGATTTAAATCAAGAAAAATAATTTCACTTCCTATGTGTAACAATCGCGAAAACCTAAGAACTCGTATTACATTACGTATACGTTACAATTTTGTTCCTTATCATCATATCTAGCATTAATAGGTATCAAAAATTTTATTACTTTATTCAGTTATACTAAGTATCAATAGGTACTTTGCTATCGTAATAATTATTGACTACGCAAGTGTTACTTCTATATAACCCGAATTACGTACTTCCGTATTGTAATTCCAATTACGTGGGCAGGCCTTAGGCAGGGCTAGAGTAAATAATGAGCATGGACAAAAATGTTCTTTACACGTGCCATCATTGGTTGCCAAGCAACATTTTGTTATTAAAAATTCTATATCGAATTTTACTACGGTACAGTCTCTGTATTTAATGTAATGAAAAAGAATATAATTCTATATTATTCCATTTGTCTTGAGCGACAAAATCGAGATCTAATGATCATAAATAATATTTCACTTGTGACAAGAAATAAGAGGAAGCCGTACAATCATAAAACACTGTCTAGATGACGACGTATCTGACGTCACATTTCGTCGAGAGAAAGTGACATAAAACACACTTGATATTCAATATCTCATTTCTTAAATCACCTACAGCGAATGTATCATCACCTATGTTTCTTTATAGTGCCATTGTTACAAAGATGATAACTTTTTAACCAACCGCGTCGCAGTTATGAAAGATGATTTGAACGTTAAGTTATGTTTATGGAAATAGACGTCCACTCCGAAACAAATTAATCCTTTCTCTCTTTCATAATAAAAACTTTATAAACCTAGATATACACGTATTTATGTACACAATGCAATTTTAAGAAAGGCGGTAAACCACTTACAGTTGCTAGAAATTTTCTGAAAAATATTTCAAGTACATTTTTGTCTCGAAGCCAAAAACCAAAAACAGATGTAACTTTATCGTTAAGGTTTTTGTTTGTGTTGATTATAACTGTCTTTCCCAATTTTTCAAGACTTAAGTCTTGAAAAATTATCCTCAAAATTGGAGACATTACAGAACTGTACAAAAAATTAAGATTAATTGCTGGCCAACTTTGAATGATTTCAAGGCTTATTTTATTTATTATTTTCTTCATTCTTTGGACCGAATCTCCTCTAACAATAAAATTAGACAAAAATTCTTCAGCTTGTTTGTTGCAGAATTTAAATTTAGAAGTTATAGAGTTCTCTTATTTCTTGCACTCTACGTATTTCATCAAAGCGCTTCTGTGGTCTAATAAATCCTAGATGGTTTTTAGATGTTTGTCGTCATGATGAAATCACAAACACGGACTTAGGACCCCACCTGACAAGGCTCACCAACGCATTTATACTATTAAAGATAAGCTTTATTCTCCAGCTTCGACTATAAAGGCAAAAAAAATTACTTCTTCCCGTATAATGTACTTAAATATATATTGAATTGCCATCACTGATATTAAAATATCTCCATTAACTGCGTGTATTTTGCCCCTATTAAAATAGGAGCTGATGAGATGTTAACATATTAAACGGTTTGTCATTTATCTTCTAGGAACTATAAAATTTAAGATAATCGTAGACATTATTATATATTCCAGTTTATCGCTACTTCTTAAATTGTACCAGTGTATGATAGGCAAAATTTGTAATGTCCCAATAGTTGACTATGCCACAGTGTGATCGGAGTACCAGTATTTGAAAGGACGTTATGTTAAGATTTCATAGTTATTTAAACGCATTAATCACTTGATAACAACAAATTTAAAAAATAAAAAACCATAATCACACACAGACAGAACAGAAACAGAAAGGTGTAGTTATATTAAAGGACCCAAAATAATGCGTACTTCATCTAGTCTCTGCAAAATTTCAAATAAAAATGAGTTATTAAAATGTTGATATAAATTTAATGAAATTTTAAGTTAGTAAAATTTTATACTCTAAAATAATCCGCGGTATCCCATATTTTCTCACAGCTGCTGCGAGAGGAATTCATCTAGATACTTCGTCTACCGCCTTCAACACGTCATCATCAGAATAAGGTGACAGCCTTAGTGGCATTTTTTTCATTGAACAATACCCGTAACTAACAGTTGACACTAGTTACGCCCTCGTGTTATTCACCTCAATATACAACTGTCAACTATTGGGTCCCCATAGTAAAACAGTCTTTGACACCCATGTCAAACACTTACTCAAGCTACGTATACAAACTTGTCAATATCAGGGTAATCCAAACTTATATTCTCCGTCCTTACCAAATGGTCGAAATTAAGTTTTAATTAATTGAATTTAAGTTTTGCACCAGTGTTTGACATGCCTCTAAAATAAAATATAAACGATATACATCAATAAATACACACAAAATTAATTGTTTTTTCTGTTATCTAATAGTTTTAATAAACACTTACCGGTAATTACTAATATTCCGTCTGATAAATTCACTTAAACTACTCAAAGTCTTAACGATTTCTATAACAAGAACGACGCACGTTACACTCCGATCACCTGCTCGCAAAGACTTTTGCCATATTCAAAAATTAGTAAATGAATCGATGAAAGCTTTTAAATTAAATTCAAAGATGTCGTTACTAGTACATTTAACACGGTTATAGATTAATATCAATATTTGTTTTCTAATTTTTTGAGAAAAAATGCAAAAGTGTCATACATTGGGACAGTGTCAACCACTGGAACATTTACCTTAACGTTTGAACACTCTGATCGTATAAGTTAAATCATTTTGCTACGCGTTACATATTCAGTGTCATTTTTTTAACTAGGATAGTATGAGGAAATCCAAAACCATAAGAGATACAAGGAAACTGTCTTAGGAAACATTAGGTCTATTACTTTTAATACTTCGATTATGATATATTACAGTATTTTTCTTCCGATACATTGAAATGATCCTTTCCAGCAACTGAGGCGAACAGCATTTTAAAAAATAGAAAATATTACTCATTGTTACGGATAACTCACGCTTGACTAAAACATTTAGAATGCCAAAATTGTTTTTACAAACAAGACGGTTTCCTAGTATTTCCTATAGTTTGGGATCTCCATATTTCCGGTTAAAAAAAACATACTGTATGTTCGTCTAGCGAAGTACTACCACCACCTTACCTATTTCTGCTGCCAAGCAGTAATATGAACATTACTGCGTTGCGGTATTGAACGTTAAAGGTGCTGGTGCAATTACAGGCTCATAGGTCTTACAACTTTATACCTCGGACGCAATGACATAGCCCTTCAGATCTTTGCGATTTAAAAGTCTGAGTGACCTGCAACTTTTATGGACAGGCGTACCACAAGGCGCACGACTTGTTCGTTTCATAAAAAAGTACTTTTGTCACGAGGTATTGTAATTTCATTTCCAGACAATTTAAAAATCAAATAATGATAGCCAAGTCAAATCAAAATGTGCGTAATAATATATGAAGAGATTCAGACCCAGATTAATCATTCCTATGATCACGTAAACGCCTAGTGTACAATAATAATGAAAATATCGTATTCAAATTTAGCGCTATAGTATATCCTACTTAAACATAGGTTATATAGAAAAACACGTTTTTCATACAAAACTGAGGGCAAAAACAAACATGTTTTTCACAACAACTATATTCAGTACATTTTAATACATTGTGCATTTAGTGCTTTTCCCTTTGTAGTTTCCTGGAGGTTTGGTTTTAGGAGGTTTTAATTCTTTTTTCTTGTAAAATAACAATTTACTAAAATTTTTATTGAATGCCAGAATGTTTCACCATTATGATATTCAATTATTACTCCACTAGTTTATTATAATTATTAATACAAAGTCGTTGAAAACCAAATACAAAGATTCGACAACAAGCACATACAAAAATTCGTGAGGTCCGCTGGTTCGTTCCCTGGCTTAGTTGGCATAGCGTCTGTCACGGTTTGCTAGGAGACGTCGGATCGAAGGAATTTAATAATTATAATAACAATTTAATTTAAAAAAAAGCCTTCGTTGCGCTTTATACCTACTACAAAAAGTTACCATCAGTAAGTCTACTTACTTAATTTTATTAATTTCTTTTAATGCAAGATAGTGCATTCCTATATTTTAAGCCTTTAAAGTCTTAGGGTCGTATTCTAGAACTCTACTCAATGCTCAAGTCAGGATTTGAGTATGGTTTAAAGCACTCGAAATCATACTCAAGTCCCTGCCATTAGGGTCGTATTTCCAGTGCTTGTGTTTCCAGTGCAATCCTCAGTCAAGTCAGGATTTGAGCAGACTTGAGTATGACTTCAAGCACTGGAACTTCAACTATAATGGCAAGGACTTGAGTATGGTTTTCAGTGCTCACTGCAATGCTCAAGTCGTGACTTGAGCATTGAGTAGAGTTTTAGAATACGATCCTTAGAAACGTATATAAAAGGATTTTCATTTTTCTTATAATCTATTTCACCGACTAACTCCGTAAACGCGGTTGGATAACGATATCATATCCGAATCCGAATCGAAAGTTTATCTCGGAATGTTCTGAATAGCTCCGAAAGCGCCCTTCGATTCGAGAACAATATCCAATCGAACGATTCGGTTAAAATATCGAAGAGTTCTGAAGCAGGGTCCTGTATATATATATTTACCGTAATCTACAAGTATCTTGCTTATAGTGATCGTGGAAAACATTTGACAATATTGTACGCCAAATGTACAGCGCCCCTAGCGATCACAATAGAACGAACATTTTATATAAAAATATGTTACGCGCTCACTAGAGACGACTGTCACTATAAACTTATGACAGAGGTAATGTACTATTCAGTTTGTGTTTTGGAACGTGAAAAATATATTTTTATTACATGACCTTTTGACATAGTTTCTTTGAAATTCATAAGTTTTTGACCACCATAACATTCAATATTTTTTTTAAATTACACAACTAGTTGTTAGAATTGTTAATACAGAGATCGAACTAAGAAAAAATTCATTCGATCTGGTTGGATTCGCACCAACGTCTTTCAGCAAACCGTGCCAGACACTATGCCAACTAAGCCACGGAACGAACTATCAAACCTTACGAATTTTTCTACGTATTTTTTTTTGTCTTTAACGACTTTTTTGCTGTTTTTTTATTTATTTACTTTTGTACTAAGTTAAAGTTGTGTCATTTGTAAAAACAATTTGCGGTTACGTTACCACCTAGCACTAAGAACAAGACTAAAAAAAAGACTAAAGTACAGAAACTGACATGCAACCTCTTCATAGACAAATGTTATTTAATTTTAAATTTGTAGAGTAGATTTTCGGTTACGTCACCAGCTATTATAGGAACAAGATATAAAGACTGATATACAATCGCTTCAGTATAATTTGGTAGATCACGACGATCTGTGTAATATGACTAGTAGATGTTGGGTACGTGTATTCCAATCCGGGCTCAAAGGGACTATTGACTCTTAGGTGATACCTATATCGATACCTTACTTTCTCAAAACCGTACCTTAAAAAGAGTGATAATTCAGGAGTTGGCAAAATTTTCTGTTTATTTTAAAATTCTTATCAAGGGTGTTCATTTGAAAGCATTACTTTAAGAATAAATAAAAGCCAGTGTGTAAATATGAAGGAAATGAATTGTGAAATAAGCCTGCGAAACGTGTATATACAATCAATTTTTTGCATTGCAGCTCCTTTGTGCTTTAAGATACGAAATTGGTTAACTATAAAAAAGAACGACTTATTTTAATAATGAAAAAACTGAGATATCTTCGCGGTCTCTCCAATTCCACACATTTAATATTATACAATTTCTAAGCCAATACATTGTACAGAAACGGAAAATGTCATAACAACATTTATTATTCCTCTGAACTAAAACTTGTTTAAACAAATTCTTAAACGTAAGCTCTTTGTTATTGTATCATCTAACTATTAAGCGGTTCTGTCACGTTCGACAAACGCAATTCGGAAATACGTAGAGAAGCTAGCAGAAATACAAAAATGAGGCTTAATTATAGCTAGATTCAGTGATGTTATGAGTCAATCATAAAATGATTAAATTCATTACTCAAAATGGTTGTTACAAACATTCTGGTTGGTAGGCTCAGAACATATTACAAAGAAACAAATTATATGATCGCCTTAAACAACGTCTTGTTTATTTGAACCACCATTGTTTTTGCCGTGTAAGAGTTAAAGACAGGGGTGGTATTATACACGACGCTTATAAGGCGCAAAGTTTGTCGGCCCGTCTGTCGGTTTTCTACAGAATATATTTCGGTGAGTGTGCCCATGAGCTCATCCCGCCCGCCCCCTTGTACCATCGGACATCCAGACGTACGACGGGACCCTTACTTGGCCGATATTCCCTTTAGGCGTACTAAGCGCTTTTCATCATCTTTTATTACGCTCACTGCCCAGGAACGGAATTTCCTGCCTGCGACTGTGTTTCTGAACTTGTATGAGTTTCTTTAAGGTGCCCGAGTATTTTTAAGGTGCGACTGAACAGGCATCTTCTGCGCGAGCTCGTTCCATCGTAGATCCTATATTTGCTCCAGAGCTAGGTATTGGTCAAGAGCAACCTAAAAAAAAGTACAAAATATTTACGAGTTCATAGCCCGCTCTATGAACAGGGTAGGGTATTTTGCTATTTTCTTTTTGGTGAAACCATTGGTCATTGTAATCACATTTAGCCTTCGTTACAATTATAATAATATTCGCTATTCTGCTAAAATCTAGTTGCAATGGCAGTCGAGTTACAATAGACTGTCAGTGGAATGGCAGTGACGGTATTCGTTTATTCAATCACTAACGATCGATGTTGCTTACTAAAAGTACCATGGAAATTACTATGCATATCTTAATTTTTGTCTTGTTTAATCAGCAATAATTAAACAGGACAATAGTCTTAAAATTATATATATATATATATATATATATACACATATATTAGGGGTTAAACATTGACTTACAATTATATGGACGTCGGGTCCGCGCTAAAAAGTGTCCGCACTTGTAAGGCGCTAAAATCGTATACAGAGCGCGACACTCCGCTTTAGTCTTCATTTGTTCTACTGACAGCGCGATACTGCGATGACATTACAATTTAAATTTCCAATAGGTTGACTTGGGACATTTTTTTCGTGGTTTTTGTATTAGACCCGTCGTCCATTTATTTGTAAGTCAATGTTTA
>NW_020653852.1:14485806-14576378 GCF_003589595.1 Hyposmocoma kahamanoa | reverse complement strand
TTTAGATTTTCAGTACAAATCGGCAATTTCATACTTTAACCCCTATTGCATATATATACACAGGGTGTAAATTTGAGACGGCAGCAAGGCCAGTTACCTTAGTCGTTGTAATTACAGGAAAACGGTTTTAGAAGACTATCCATGAATTTTGAAGATATTTTGATTGGCATTCACAGATTCGGAAAAAATGGTACAGTCAGCAAGATAAAAAACCATTTTTATAAAACTTCATTTGCCTTTCGATCCGGTCTCTGGTAAGGATCAATAGTCTATAATAATGGTCATTTACGTACATTACATTTAGTACATTACGCCATCGACTCGCCATTGACAAGAACTTTTAGCAGAATACCAAATGTACAATATCCTGCAATTGACACTATCGATTTAGAACTGAGATGATTTGACATTAACAGAATGAAAGATAATTCATTCAAGAACTCGATGAATAATTATTATTTGACATATGAATGTCAAATAATAATTACTCATCGAGTTCTTAGGTTTTCGCGATTGTTATACATGACATGAAACATTTTTTCCGGTTCTAAATCGCGTATATTTCTTTTTTCAAACAAACCAACGTTTCGGGTCCTTTACAGGTCCAATCAGAAATGGACGAGCGCTCAGGTTTCATGCCGAATTTTAATCAGGTTAAAACTCATTAACACCCAAATTGAGGGGAAAAACTATGTACAACTATATATTTGTAAATCGAGTTTCGTTCAAATGTAATAATGTTCTTACAAAATGTTTATTGCTTGTTTACATCATTTCGCTTTATTGAATCGATTCGTTCGAAAACCGCATTCAAATGAATCTATACAAAAACACGTTGTCGTCCCTTCGGCCGCGTACGACACCGGTGGTGGCTCGTAACCAGTTGCGAAAGTAACATAATTATGTTTTGTTCGATACCAGTTCACAACTGGTGACGGAGACTTTTTTGTACTTGCACGAAACTGTATGAATCGATTTTCATAAAAATCGAATCGTGATGTCCATCCTTAGTAGTAAGTGAAAGTCCACAGGATTGCATGGAGCTGCCTCTTTTTCGTCTAATTTTATTTTTTTACATCTCAATTTGTAATAAGTATGAAATTATATCAAAATCCGTATTCGCCGTTTTCGCCCATAATTTTGGGCAGAAATGGGTTAAAATCCGGGCGGATTGATTGGGTTTTAACATGGTTTTGATGCACTGCCCATCTCTGGATTCATGGTCAGGGATGACGTCAGTCACACACGGTTAGTCAGCCTTAGTTAGCTTTACAAATAGAACAAGATTTACAAGTGTGGCTATAACATGAAACAGACAAACGAAACCGTAACTAAAACTTCTAAACTATACAAAAATCTCTATCTTAGACAACATTCAGTTCCACGGGACAAAATATCTATTTCACTGAACACAGTCTCCTGACACGTTTGTATTTTAAAAGAAACAAATATATACAACAGAGAATGAGTCTTTATGGTCGTCATGTTTGATAACTATGAGGGTAATAAATTAAAAGGAAAATACAGCAAAAAAGTACTCGTGTGATGTATATGTGCGTGCGTATATTTGTGTAGAGTGTGTGTATATTTGTATATTTTTGTGTATTAGATTTAATATGATTGTGCGTTTGTGTAGTCTGTTTTGTATACAGATTTGTGTGTATATGAATTTTAAAAAGAGTTACATTAGGAATCAGAATTGATTTAGTTGTTCTGTAGCCGCGTAGTCAAGTTGTACCCCTATCTCTACAGATAGATAGATATACGCTTTATTGCTCACACACAGGGACAAAAACAGTACATAGACAGCTTAAAACTAACGTGGACAAAGGCGGCCTTATCGCTAAGAGCGATCTCTTCCAGACAACCTGTGAAATATAGGAAAGCTAATCAGAGCGGGATACGTAGTGTGCCAATAGCAAAATTTGAAGTGTATAGACAAACAACAATGAACATTATACATATTTTATAAATAACGATACCTATATATTGAAAATATATATTAGTGTATATATATAATATATATATTAGTATATATAAATATAAATAAATAAACTTAAAGTTACTAATAACTAATAACCACTCTATATTGTATAATGAAGCCACATGTATGTATGTATGTATCCCTATAAGCATTCAACTAATTCCGAAATTTAAATTTTCGTTCACAACAAATAGATCATACAAATGATTAATAATATTTTAGTAAAATTAAATTCTTTATCACAAGTTTCCTAACAGAACAAAAACTAAATCTCTCCTAATACTTAACCGTTAACAGAGTATTAAGACGAAGCGTTACGTTGCGTTGGCAGGGAGACGCATATAAGCAATATTGAGCCGTAACACTCCGTAACTCGGTACCTGGTTAAGTTTCCCTCGCGTTAATGATAAGAATTGACATCATTTACATCCCTGCATTACGGCAAAATTGAATCGCCGCCGCTGCCGCCCGAGAAACCATTTTATTTTCACCTCAGGTACCGGTTTATTTTTCCACGAAAATACGGTTATGTTATAGCGTGCTCATGTAATATGGCTCTTAAATTTATTATACAACCTTCGGTTCGAATAAAAAATTATTATAAAACGAAATTATTTTGAGTTCGTCGTTTATATATTTACCTAATTAGTAGAAGTACGTACTTACGTTTGTCGGAAATAGTGCAATTACGCATAACTAGCATTGCGTTTGCATCGGTGTGCATTTTTTCATTTGCACTTACTGTGCAAAAATTTAAGACCGAGCTATTAAAATAACAAAATAATAACGTTAAATCTCTCTCTGTAAATTTTGGCTGAGTGCAGACCCGCGCCTTTTACCAATGCTACATACGCGGATTTGGATATATATATATGTAGTAATAAATAGTGTAGCGAACCGGTTATATAATACGCGCTCTATGTCGCTCGCGCAATTCGCGCCCTGTCGTGTTAGCCCTACAGAGATCCTTGTGAAAGAGTTCGTCCAGAGAAGTACTGCCACCTTGCCCATTTGGTTTGGGTAAAGGTTCTAGTGAAATTACAGGCACATAGAACTTGTCAAGCTATAATTCAGGGCGACGGGTGCAGCGGCAGTCTGATCTTTGCGATTTTCAAAGCTCTGAGTAATGCTGCAACTGTTATTGACAGGCGTGTCTATAAGCCACGCTAGACGCACAACTTATTCGTCCGGTCACTTGGTATGAGATAATCTCAGTACAGAGTACTAAAAAAACCGACCTCAAAAGTACGTGGCATTACGTCTATTTTCTAAGTTTTTTTGAAATATCCTTAAATTCGCCACTATACAGGACTTGACACTGGAGATAATAAAAAATCGGTTCTCAGTACTCAAGGAATATTGAGAGAAAAACGCCTTGAATTGAAGAAATAGCAAAATCATCCATTAAAATAATTGCTCCGTAAGAAAATTTAGGCGCTATTTATAAAAATGAATCTTCATGCGTGAACACAGCCACCCAGGTGGATGATTTCCTTCAAAATGAAATGGTACCACTATGGAAGTACCCCTTTTGCAACAAAAAAAGAATCATGAAAATCGGTTTACAAATACCGGAGTTATCGCGTAACATACATACAAAAAAAAAACAGTCGCTGGAGGAGGAGTTCAATTCAAGTCAATTGAGAACCTCCTCCTTTTTTGAAGTCGGTTAAAAAATAATATCGCTTACTTTAACGGTGACAGCAAATATGTGAAAGCTGTATGACAAAATCTAACTGTCAAAACAAGGTTCAGAAAACACTTGGTAGATTTCTCATGTCCCTAAAAGCTATAAAGCTGAATGAGGGAAAACGCCTGAGTAGGAGAGACCCATACCCAGCAGTCCCACATTGGTTGATGATGATGATTCAACAATCAAGGTACGGTTCAATTTTACACAAAAAACATATTAATTATGAATTTATATCATAACTTTTAATCGTGTCTAAATTTTCACGAGTTCCCAAATTTCCGTTTCTCCTTAATTTCAGTTTATTTTATAGGGTCAATGAAAAATATTTTCCCAAAGGGCGTATTATCAAAGCGGTGCCTTATTTTCGAGCAGATTTCACTGCGTAATTTTTTCCCTTTTTCATATTCTATGACTTAAGTGACAAGTGATTCACAAATGCAATGTTTTATTCATACAGCGATGACTTGACTAAAGGCGCATAAAATTTAAAAGCGTGCGGGTGATTATGTTCACAGTAAGCTTTCTATTTATAGTCTGTGACTGAAAATTAGAAGAGAAAAATAAGCCTAGTCTAAACGATCAGGGACCGTGCTCCTAAAATCGTGATATCAAGGAAATTTTTCGACAAAGCGTAATTCAATACGCCACAAAAGACATCTTGAACATGACATCTTGACAGTATCACATTTTGAGACAGTAAAAAAACAATAAAGTACCACTTCTCAAGTATTTGTTCACAAAGTATACACTTAGTTCTGTTGAAAATACGAGAAATACAAAGATAGTCGACACCAAACGTTACTTTAGTCAAAGAATATTGAATAAGTGCCCGAGGGAAAGCGGCTGGAAAGCCTTTAGCAACAGGTCGTTAAGGAAACTACTTTTGTAAGAATGATGTCAGAGGTTGCCTTCGATGTTGTTAATAAAATATCAAGGGTACAGGTTAATAATACTATCTAGCAGGTAGAGGTAAAGGAAGTATCGGGTATACGTCTAATAAAATCCTTTGACATATGGTGCATAGTGCACATATTGCGACAAAGGGACGACGTTAGATGAACGATCTATTCATTAACCACTTAAAAACTTATTAGGTAGCACGTCAGTAGATAGTGTGGATGAGACTTTAGAAAGTGACGTTGTTACTGTAGGTGCAATAATGCGTATGACCTTAATAAAAATTAAGCAAACGAGGGTAGTTGCTCGCCGCCGCCGCCTGCGCCCGCAGCCGTACTGAGTAACCGGGCTGTCAGGGCTTCGGCGCGCAGTTGCCGTCTAGTCACCGCCGCGGAATCTCATTATTATGGAACCCGGATTGGTTCGAAATATGTCGAGCATTGAACTTAAATACGTTAGTTTAGTTAATATGTCTGATTCTGCAGTTTCTGAGGTGGTTTCCTATTTAAAATTATTTAAAAAAGATATTTTATTTTTATTGAATATCATTTAAGATCCTGTCTCTTCGCTAATATGGCCGGTTTCGATAATCAATAACATTGCTATTTGGTGTCGCCGCATTTCTCTTCAGGGAGTGACTTATTTCGATGGAACAGAATACTTGACAATTACACGACGAATTTTGATTGTTTTATATTTGTAATATTTAGTTTATTTTATATCACGATGTTTTACTACCATGATATTAATTTTTTTTTTTTGTGTAAATACTACACTACTTTGTTATTATTATTTATACAAAGATCAAATAAATACTACGAAAAATTCCTTCGATCCGACTGGACCCGAATCAGCGTCTATCGCCACTTTGTACCAATAATAATAACAAATTAATAAAGTATTTTCACGAATACATTGAATGTCAGGGTAGTAAAATCCATGATGTTCAACAAAAAAGAAAATATTGCAATTAATATATTGACATCTTTCGATCATCACGACATCGAGTATGTTTTTTTTGAAGACGGAGTAAAATGACAGTTCATGGTGCTAAAGTGTTGCCCGCTTGCGAGCAGCTAGTGATTGCAGTCGATAAATATTCTATCGAATATCGACTGAATATTGGTCACACTCATGAAATAAATAGCCGAACTTGTTTCATTTGAATCATCCTCGACCCCTTATTGTTCATCCAATTACAGAGCACAAGTTCATTTGAATTGTCAATTTTTATGAGTTCATGTTCATGTTTAACTATGTTTATGAAAAATACAAAGACGAGCTTTATTTTAAAGTTTTTCATTTTAATTCAATATAGATAATCAAATCCGGCTATTCTTGTTAAAATGTATATGAATAAAAATTGATTTCGATACTAGTAGGCCATCTGTCAAAATAAGAATAATAAAATCAATAACGCAATTTTTTTTTTTTTTTTAAATAACGCACACACTCAACATAGCCCCGCACTAGGGAAACCCTGTGTCGCGGGTGCCATGGACACACACATAGACAACTACAAATTACACCCAAACTCACGAGAGAAATAAATGTAGGCCATACAAACATTTCTCCCGGCCCGGGAATCGAACCTGGGACCTCTGCGTGGCAGTCCGGCATGGTAACCGTTCGGCCACGGAGGCAGTTGCAATTAGTAATCATTAGAACGTCGTAACATTCACAATTCAATCATTTTTGGCAAAATTTTATCTTCTTTCACAATCTATCGATAAAACTATCGACAATAACAATATCGACAAATATCGACAACCCTACAAATGTCATTTTACTCCCTTTTTAAAAAGGACAGACCATAGTAGCTCACAGGTGGCACTACGACAGACAAGCCGTTTAAACCCAATAGAAAGATCCGCGACAAGCACGCACAGAAATTCGTAAAATCTGCTCGATCCGTAACTCAGTTGGCAGAGTGCACGTTGAGGCAACAGACGCTGGTTCGAGTCCAATCGAATCGAAGGAATTTTACTTCATGTTTGTTCGATCTTTATATCAATAATTTTCAAAAAATATTTCAAACGTGAGTAGTACTCATTAAATTCAGAGCATGCTGCATACACTTTGTACTTGAATTCACTGTAGTGCAAAAAATTAAGTTGAAAATCACGAAGTAAGGGATAGAAACAAGCTAATACAGGAGAATGGAGGCCGTTAAGGAATAATAACAGAGAATTGTGAGTTGATGTAACATTTATTTACTTGTTTAAAAATATGTTTTTCTCTCACAGCAGATGTTCGCCTTGGCGCAGTATAATTTTATTCAAAGTTACGTAGTTCGTGGAGAAAATGTATTAAGAAAAATGTTACCCGAGCGACTTTAGCCTTTTAAAGACTTTCCGAGTAAATGCTGCACAAGAATTCTAAAAACACGTCAATGATAGTTTGTGTTTATGCATATAAATAACGTAGACAGGGATTAACTACACCGGATGGTAAATTTTCATGAAATTTATTTATTTTTAACATGCAAGACAAAATCTCAACCCGTATTCACCGGCAGTGAATTCGTTTCACTTACAAAATTTAAGGTAACTTGAATTATTGCAATACTAATGTCTACTTGCACTGTACGTCTTAAACCAATGCTTAAATAGATAAGACACTCTTCATTTCATTTCATTTCATTTCATTTATTTTGCACTTCACATGGTGTTACAAATAAAACTTACAATTAAATTTGGTACATGCATGTGATACCCTGTTAGAGCGTAGCAAAAACTTTAACACAGTTTGCTAATAAAGTTAATTGCTTATATTGTTGTTTTTGCAATTACAGTTACACATTACTTTTACATTACATTTATGTCTTAAAATAAATTATAATTTGCTCATTAACTAGGTACATACATAAATTTACATTTCAAAATTGTTATCTTAACGCAATATATATACACTGGCTCCGTGGTTGAAGGGTTACTATGCCTGACTGCCACGCAGAGGTCCCAGGTTCGATTTCCGGGCCGGGAGAAATATTTGTATAAATAAATAAATAAATATAAATAACGCACACACTCAACATAGACCCGCACTAGGGAAAAACCCTGTGTCGCGGGTGCTATGGACACACACATAGACAACCACAAATTACACCCAAACTCACGAGAGAAATAATTGTAGGCCATACAAATATTTCTCCCGGCCCGGGAATCGAACCTGGGACCTCTTCATGGCAGTCCGGTATGGTAACCGTTCGGCCACGGAGGCAGTTTAGCCTACATTTATTTATCTCGTGAGTTTGGGTGTAATGTGTGGTTGTCTATGTGTGCGTCCATGGCACCCGCGACACAGGGTTTTCCCTAGTGCGGGGCAATGTTGAGTGTGTGCGTTATTATTATTATTATTAATATATTAAGACTGTCTTGCATTGCAAGCATTGATTGAAGACGTACGTAAGGCATAAGACTTGTATAAAAGTCATATGCTTTAGAAATATTGTAAATAACCTAACGCAACTATAAAAACTACATACGGTTGAAAATAAGCAACGGTATAATCCTAATGACGGAAGAAAAAGAACAATGGAAGCGCCAGTCTCGATTACAATGAGAACCAATCAATGTAGCCAAAACTCACACGTTCTTAATTTGAAACACTACAAAATCGTGATATTGATTGGTTGTAGTTTCAAATTTAAGAAGAAATAACAAATTCTGGATTTTTAATATAATTTAAACTTTACCCTGTTGTCATATCATTGAAAGTTCAACACCATCAATACCTAATCTTGCAAGTTACGACATTTTGATATTCGAATTAATGTACTGCCATAATATGCGGTAAATTGGTGAACGACCACGAATTGGAGTTATTTATTCAGTTCTCCAAAAAAGAAGTGACCATATTGCAGGGGTACATAAGCTTTACTTTCGTTTAGTGTACCATTATTTCGATAAACAGGAAATTGAAAATTTATTAAAATAAGACTCCGATGATATGAACTACCACCACGGATAATATTTTTGGTGCGGCTATCATTTTTGCCCTCCAAAATAAGCCATTTTTCTAGGAATTTAGAGAATTTGTCCGGCTTATTAATATCAATTTACTTTAACTAAGACAATATAATATCCATATTATCTTAGTTAAAGTGATTCTTATAAATTATCTTAGTAAAACTCACAAACAATAGATTACATTTCAAACTAAGGACGTAAACATCTACCCATTGACACAGTGTTGGCCCATCTTTCCTCTCGGCCACCGTCCGAAGGAGACCGTTGGCGCTGCCTCGCACCCTACGCCACAAGGATGCTACCCGCTTCCGTAGCATGACCCTCAGGAACGCGACCCGCTTCCGCAGTATGGCTCTGGAAATCTACACACGTTCTCCGTCCGACATCTGTACGAAACAATTACTGCTAATAGCTTCATAGCAGTAGAGTTCCTTATGAAAGAGTTCGTCCAGGAAACTGCCACCTCACTGCCGTGTTTTCTGCCGCCGAACAGTAATGTGAGCATTACTGTGTTTCTGTTTTGAAGGGTACGGGTGCTGGAAAAATTACAGGCACATGGTATTTGTCAACTTATGTCTCAGTGTGACGGGCGCAGTGGCAGTGCTCCTAAAATTTTTGCGATGTAAAGCTCTGAGAGGCACTACAAGTGTTATGGATAGACGTGTGGCTTACCACCGGGCGCACGACTCGTTCGTCCCGTCAGTTGATCTTATAATAAAAGTATCACTCGATCAAATCAAAATGAAATGTCAAGTATGAAGCTTCATTCGCATCATGCGTCCTCTGGACCCCCTGAAACCGTCCACTCGCGCCTCAGCGAACATTCCCGAAGCGCTACAGTATTGCGATGTGATTCCAAAAAAACTAAATGTCCATGCAATAAGAGCGAAAAAAACGTTGCGCGTTTTGCTTCTTCTCGGACTGCTGACAAGAAAATCACGTCTTTTTCGGGCTCAAGCTGATTCCACATTAATAAATGTGGTACTCCCTAATATAAGTTAAAAAGTTAAGAATTCCTGTTTGTCCTTTGAAATATCACTTTTACGTAAAAATACCTACTAAATACAGTTTTTTAAAACACGCAAAACAACTAAAACTTTATAATTGGTCGAAATTGAATTTCATTGTCAGTTCCCTCGGGATATCTAAAGTACCTACACAATTTTCCGATGTCTTTTTTTACAATGTAACTAAAAAAGTACCTGCCCATGTACATACAATACTATAATATTATTCTAAGATTATAATAATACGAATCAATACATCGTTGTTCTTTGTTTATTTGTAATGAATAACATGATATTTTACTACCTCGATATTCATATTATAATAGGTATATTTTTCAAAATACTCCACTAGTTTACTATTATTCATATAAAAACCGAATAAACCAAAGAGAAATTCTTTGATTTGTTTGACTGGACTTGAACCAGTATCTTTATGCCTAACCGGGGCTACATAGTTGATCATTCGGTAGTTAAAATAACCAACATTTTGGCATTACAACAAGTACTGTATTTTTGATGAAAATATTTCTACTGGAAGTGGCCATTATAAAACTTTTACTTTTACTTTAGGGCCTAAAATAATTAAAATGGTTATGCCCCCGTAAATTGCGCCCCATTTAACAAACTAGGCAGCTTCCCGCCACGCAATTAGCGAGACTCTTTTTATATTCGTTCATCTACAGGCAAATGCTAATGCCTTTACTTGAGTATTATATAAAATTTACCAGGATTTTATCTTTCCTTGATGAAGAATATTACTTTAAATATTGATGAGACTTTTCTCATTATAGTCGTCCTACGCTTATCTGCTTTATTCCTTGTGTCAAATCTTTTCCATAGACAATGGCTATTGGCCTTAGACTATGGAAACTATTTTTTTTCCATCCTCTAAGCTATTGACCACATTTTCATGAAAGAAAATGACGGACATCGATGTCAGTTCAATTCAGAAGTAAAAGTAAACTAGCTGTACTTGACAGTCGTCTTCACAAGGTCAGAAATTCATTTAAATGGTAGTGCATACGCTTCTATAACAAGATTCTGGTTGATATTCAATATTTGCCATTTACGAAGTTTAAAACTATAGTGAAGTAAAAACTTTATACTAAAGGTATACTAAATTAGCTTCTGCGTATTTGGATGACTAAAATCTGGCAGGTTTCGATATAAGATGGTATTTGAAATAAATATCGTAAATGATAATATATTCAATGAGAATGTGTTAATATTTATGTTACATTTTATAATTTTAGTGTTTACCACACTAGTACTTACGTGCCATCACATCTTGTAAAAGCGGTTCTAACTGAAAACCAGCGCGTTACAGCAGGCAAGCTGTAACATATGCCGAGTTGGATCAGTTTCAGCTTATAGATATATGTAATCATTAATTTATCTGTTTTGTTTGAATTTTCTTAAGCTGAATAAACGTTTCTTGCTTTCTTTTTATTCAAATGTATATTTACAAAGAGCAACCCCTAGATTTTCTTGCTCATTCTTCGCAGGGGAATCTGCCTTAAGAATGATGAGCAGTAGAATTTCATGAATATGACGATTTCAAGTGTAATTTGCTTACCTATGAAAGATGGTTTGAGTTTAAATTCGAGTTGGAACACTGTTTACATGTATTATACTTGTGCGAACACAAGCATTAATTTTCTTTTTTATTGTGTCTTATCCCCCTTCTACAACGAAAAACATTTAAAAAAGGATAGACAAAAACAGTCCCCGACCACTCTGCAGCAATAATTTCAAATCCCCAAAGGAGACCAAAAGAAAATACCCAGAGAAAAAAAAATTAAATTGAGAGGAGCGTAAAATCCGTCCGCTTGTACACAGAATTACAGCGCAAGATCAAATTAAGACGGTCACTCCTTCGCAATTTTACCGCCTTTTTCTTGAGGCAGCGACCCTTGTCAACAACGGAGGTTGGTCTTATCTAGGGAGTACTCTCATTAAGCTGACCTGGCGTACCTGTATTGATAAAAGAACCCTTGCCATGATCAAAGATTAAAAAATGAGGTTGTAGTCTTTAATAAACTTGATTATACAACTTCATTGTAGTTGTATAATAGACGTAGCGTAGCGAAGCGAAGACGTAGACGTAGACGTAGCGAAGGTGCGTAGTTAAGTTTTTAATAATTTACTTTTTAAACTACAATGAAAAAACTTATTAAACTGGTTTTTCATGTGTGAAAGAACAATGAAGGAAAATGCGAAAAACATTTAAAAATAAATACAGGTACATTTTTATTAATAAATTGTTTTTCGTTGTCTTGCCGCTGTTAAGCAACGATCTATCCCAATTTAACTTTTTTTCATCTATTTTGATTATCTATCTTAGGCAATAAAGTTCAAAATAATTCAAAAATATTTTACTTTTATCAAAACACTTTTATCAATACACTTTACAAAAGCTTTTTAACACAATTGCTTGAGAAGTAATTCTTTTTTAAGACTAATCGTTAGAAGTTGGGATCGTCCTTATTCCAAGCAGCATAGAGTTAAATTTAAACCTTGACCTGCCACCGACGCTGTACATTTCTGCACAAGGTTTTATTCACTTTTCTATTCTGCTCCAATGAGTTTACTTTTGCAATTTCCCATAATATTAAAAAATTTTAAACACGATAATTTATTTTATTAAAATATTGAAAAAAGAAAATGGATACCAGTCCACTCGTTTGCAAAAACCTACTTTCCGTCTTAGTTGCACTATGAACAATTTTTTTTAAATTTAATTATAAAATAACTGCCTGTAGTATTCAATTTTTGTTGTAAAAACAATAGTCAAATTGATAAAACGCTGCTGTGAACATTTAACGAATATTTTGAACAACATTTTTAAGCATGACCTACTTTGATGTAACACAATATTTGAATTTTATATCGGGAAAATGTGAGTCTACATTTTCCTCAAAACTCGGTTCAGCTAACTGACAAATTCGTGGAATTTTTAATTTTCGAACTACGCTTACATCTGCATAGTGAATTATTTGAATGTACTACGGAAATTAGACCAATTTTTTATTGTTTTCATTTCCGTTGCACTATTGGAACTGGCAGAGATAACGATTTCACTGCAGTAAAAAAAAATCTATGTTTAAATTTAATTCAAAACTGAACCAGTCAGTAGTATGCATTACCGTCAGTAGTAAATTCTTTTCCTTTTTTGAACTTCAGTAAAAAAAAATAGATTATTGGAGAAAGATTACATCAAAAGATAGCGTAAATAATATCTATAATGGACGTGTTTTGAAAGAACTACTCGTATGTACAGTCGATACCCTAAGAAACATGACCCTTATCTGACTTTTTGGTTCAGAGAGCCATATTACACACTCAACAGAAAAGTGTTAAAGGAATTTCAACTTTATTACCTATGAAATACGTTGAAATTTTCCTTCAAACTACATTTCGAAACTTAAGACTCGATACTACCTCAGTTCGAATTGAAATTGTTTTTTCAGGTCAGGGTCAGGGACACTGGCTTTATTTCAGAGTTTATTTTTTGCAAACGAATTTAAAGCCATTTGAAAAAAATTTTTTTTATTAAAAGTAAGTGCGCATTTCACCTCCATCTCACCTGATGGAAAGTGATGATGAGGTCGACGATGTAACATGCACATTTAAATAATGCCTGTTCAGTCTCGCCTTGAAAAAGCAGGGAATTCCACTCTCGTGGAAGCGAAACGTTTCGTGCGAATCCTGGGTATTCCCAGATACACATACATATACATATAGCGTATACTACACGTGTTCTATTTAGTTCAGTAGATATTAAAAAATACCTATTGAATACAGCGGCTTTCTTGTAAAATTTTGAGATAAGTTTGTGTTTTTTTTTCTATTGTGACAATATTTAGGACGCATGCTTTCACGCCATATACTAATCAGTGTACATCCTCAATTTTACCATATATTTTTTCCAAAATGATTGATTCAGCACTGTCACCGTTATGCGGAATCAACCAAAGCCATTTCAGGTTGTATAAATAAATAATAAATAAATAAATAAATTACGCACACAGTCAACATAGCCCCGCACTAGGGAAACCCTGTGTCGCGGGTGCCATGGACACACACATAGACAACCACAAATTACACCCAAACTCACATGTATATACTCTTAACATTATTATTTTGTAAGTTGGAGCGGCTTGGAGTATTGCAAGTTACAATATCGGTGGTTGAGTCCCGTATACGGCTTTTTTAATATGAATTTTTCAACGAAAGATACTTTTTCACTTTATATTGTTAGATAGATAGATAAAACGTTTGCTCAACACAAGTGCAAACAGAAACAAGCATTTACAATCACTTCACAAAGCATAACACAAAAGCACATAGAATATAAATTAGTACACATTGACATAGCTGCCGTCCGCTAACGAAAACGGCTAAGTGGCTAAATATTTTTTTGAGATATCATAAAAAACCATAACCCAGTTTTAGAATATTGAAATTGTTAAATAATTTAAATTGGACGGCAGATAGACTTATACTGTGAGAAAAAGGAAATTTTATACTGCTTATACCTATTTACGACAGTTTGTGACCGTGAGATGTCAAACAGTGCTGGTTTTTTGCCAGTACCATACGATGAACGATCGCAACCTAAGTAAGCCATAGCACCAAAGCGCATCATACGCAAATACATACACCTATGTGTTAATGCGTGTGCTTCATGTAATAAATTGTCAATGTTCATTGTTGTCTTAAGGCACAATTTTAATGTGTTGTGTGTGAAATACCTAATGTGTTGTTGTTAATAAAGTGTATGGATAGATTAACAGATCACGAAATCACTATGCACTTTGCATACAGTCGGAGGTAATCAATCACCGAGAATACTCTGTGATTGATTGATTGATTACGCATTGTTCAATGTGTTCCTGTATATTTATTCTGTTTTTAGTTATTCCCGAAGTTTGTTTTGTGCTGTACAAACAACTTGTGCCAATCAAAGAAATTGCGAAGCACCTGTATTATTATGCTATCAGATGCAATCAGGAAGACATCCCAAAATGAATTTGACAGATTAGACATTTAAGTTTGTTTAACACTTTTCTTCACACTTATTTGCAAAGAACCAAAAGATTGATTAAGATTTCAGAATTATGAATATAATTCATTATCACTTAATATAATATACCGAGCACGCATAAGTTGCTGATGAATAACAACTCCTAAACATGATGTTTAAAGAACGTTAAGAAATTGCTACACTTCGTTTCTTTGACTTTGCTACAATGATCACGTAGTTTTTGCACTTGAAATTATAATCTATTTATTTATTCATTTGGAACACCAACAGATTACACAGAAAAAATAAGATAAAACGACAACATTTGGTAAGGCACAGTTCTTATGTGTAAGCCAATTACAAGTATCACTCGATATATACCCAGATACAAAAATAATAATAAAATAAAAACAATTTTAAATATTAATAACCCAGTACTAAAATTGAAGGTAAATAATTGATTATAAGATCGGAATTAATAGTTGATTTATGTAAATATGACAGTGCAATTGTATTAATTAAATATTTTGTGAAAGATAAAAGAAATAACAATGAAAACCATTAAACAGTAGGAACACGCAATTAACATTAAAATTTAAAGAAAGAATCATTAAAAATGTCAAGATCAGTTGAATTGCAATTATTAATTGTGTTATAACAACGACACATTGCATGCTTTCTTGGATTTGGTCACAACTAATGATACCATTCACAACCTTCTACAGAAAAAGGAGATCAATAATTTTTCGACGTTCATGGAGAGGTATCATTCGAAAGAACGAGAGGCGCTGTTCATATGGGCTTCTATAAATACCTACTGATGGACTTCTTGACCAACGAATTAATATCTATAGTCTGTCTTTTTTGACAAAATGCGATAAATATTCTAACGACTGAATGTTAGTTATGCTCATGCAACAAATCTCAACGACTCAAGTGATACAAGTTTCGCAACTTGTATCATTTGAGTCATCATCGGCCCGTTATTCGTCCAACTGCTGAACAGTTTCATGTGAATTGTCAATTTTTGTATGTTCATACATATACACTACATTCAGAACTATGTGATTATTAAAAGTGCAAAGAGGAGACATATTTTAAAGTTTTTAATTTTACTTCAATTTAGATAATCAAATTCGCCCGTCTTTATTAAAATGCATATGAATAAAAATTTATCTGTCAAAATTCAGCTGTCAAAATAGGAATAAGGAAGGAAAAAAGCAATAACGCAATTAATTTTTGGCCAAAATTTTACCTTCTTTCACAATCTATCGATAAAACTGTCGACAACAACTACATGACTATTAAAAATTTTATGAACACTGGCAACCCTTCAAATGTCATTTTACTCTGTCTTCAAAAAAGACAGACTATAGAGGGTCGGGTATCTTGGAACATCGACTGTACATAAATAGTTTTTTGTTGATCCAACTACTAAGAAGTACCATTTAGACATGTTATCTTTGATTTATACAGAAAACAGAATAATGGATAACTTTGAATAGCATATCTAGCTGTTCTGGGAAAAATAAATATCATATTAATCTAGACATGAAATCACTTATTTCGAATACGTATATATATAACAAGTAATTTATCTAGATTAAATAATTTCGTGAGTAGACTCCAAATTATATTGATTAACCCAAGCAATTTCGAGTTACATGTTCGTTATAAATTTAATATATCCAGGTGTAAACAAAATTATTATCATGTAAAATTAAGTTAATTCTGCTGACAGGTGCTTTAAACCTGATTAACATTGGCGTATTATTTGATTTGTGTTCGTGTTGGTTCATTTTGAATTCAATTGAGTTAGGCGATTACTGGTTTGTCAAACGAGTACATTATTTCTACTACAATACCTATAGATTAAACAATATATGCACATACACTATATTTATCAAATTGTGAAATTTTATAGTTTTAAGAGTAAGTTGCGGAATTTATAGAGGCATAAGTATTAGATATTAATTCGTTTGTTAGACGCCTGATAGCATGGGATGGCAACGATAAATAAATCTATTAATGGTTTTTATTCGCTGTTTTGCGTTTCTTTATTTCTGAACTTATTACTTGTGAATAAAACAAAATAAAAAAATAACAATTGAAGCCGGCTAATAGCAATATGCTCTTAAAATGCTTGAAATATGCCTATTTAAATAGTACCTATACAATGATAATATATATTAATATTTATATTTACATTCCAATTATATATGTATTTATTATTATTATTTATGTTTACTTTATTGATGAGTAGTGTATTTATTTAAAACGCTCTTATTATAAGGTATTCTTTGGCTGCACCCCCCCTTTCCAACTCTTAAATTTCTATCCTAAGGTTGCCTGGAAGAAATTGCTACTTAGCAATAAGGCCGCCTGTTGTACATTGGCTTACTCTATGATACTTACGTTATTGTTATGTGCTGTCATTGTAATTTTAATGTGCAATAAATAATATTTCATTCATTCATTCATTCAATGAATTATCTAAAAAATTTAAAGAAATCTATTTAAAGCTAAAAAAGGAACAGAAAATAATCTATAATAGCTTGCAGTAATGGCTACCGAATTTAAAAAATATGGAACATGATCGCTTGGTTCGCTTTGTATCTTTTTCGCTATTTCACAGAAATCTTTAAAGAATCCGATTTTATTTCATTTTGAGTAACGTTGCGTTTCGGGGATTTGTTTATTTTTGTTTGATTTATTTCGACGATCATTGAACTGTTATGGTGTTATGTCGTGGTATTATATACATACAAACATTTTTGATTGATGATGAATTGTATCAAACGTTTCTTACTCAAAGGAAATAATAGTATTATGCCACGTTTGTGTACTTTAGTAGAAATGATAACCTAAAATCTTTTGTATGAAAACAATTTAATATAAATTGTTCCCGTTTACTAGGCAAGCTTAGAATAATAATGCATAGAATGATAGTTTCATATCAAACGCACTGTCACAAGTGAGGCAAAAATCAAATTCATGTAGGCTAGTTTTAGTAGTAGGTTAATTTTAGGTTTTAGTGAATATTTATATAAAAATACAAGTTGAAACGCGTTCTTCCTTGTGGAATGTGATGTTAGTATCTATTTTATGTTTGTCTGACGTATTTTTACACTCATTTGCCGCACATTTCGTTATTTTTAGCTAAAATTCTTGAGCTGTTCGCGATGCAAGTTGACCTTGAGCACTGACGGCCCGCCCGCTCGTGTAGGCCCATTGGGAGCGCTTCAATTTGCCTCACTTAGCGTGTGCGGACTAGGCTTCTATGCGTTATTATTCTAAGTAGGCAAGTATGTATGTGCTATTCCGTCTATTCTAAACCGTTACTTGATTTCAGATGGTCAAACCCTGCCCCTAAATCGACGTCAAAAAGTGTTTCCTAACGGCACTTTAATAGTGGAACAAACACAGAGAGCTGAAGACGCTGGAACATACACTTGCCAGGCCATGAACCGACAAAGACATAGCGCTAGAAGAGATGTTGAAGTGCAGATATTGGGTAAGTAAATCAAAATAAAAACCTTCACTCTCTCCCTCTCTTTCTCTCAATCGAACTATAATACCATATAAATATAAAACAAGATGACCGTAAAAAGAATTCTACTTGACTTGAACATTAACAAAATTGTGTTTCTTATGATTATTAAATTAAATAAAAACATGTAATTAAATTAAGGTAACATTGATATAAATATAATTTCATTACTTCGTTTTAAGTAATACAACTGATTCCAAAAAGCAAGGATATACCTACGAGCGCTCTGGCGAGGTTCGCCATATTGGCAGGAGTGCAATATAATGTTGTGATAAAAAATATGATATAGTAGAAGTCCTTATGAAAAATGGCCACCGTAAAGATATAACGATTTCCCGCGACAAAATCTCAGAAAATTAAACTATTGAAGAAAAAATACGATTGATGATCTGGCAGTATGGTCAATTAGACGCCTTAGCCTGTCCCGAAGGATGAATTTTACGACTACTACTGAAGTCTATAATTTTGTTTTCACATTAAGTGACCGAATAATGAAAGCAAATATTATATGCATTCAGTACACAGCAAGTATTTTATGTTAAAAATGAAACGCAGCAGCAAAATAAAAGGTTTAAAATTTAAACCACTTTATTTTTAATGTATAAAGCGCAGTTCAACTACGCATTTTAAGATAAAACTTTGTCCACAACATAAAAGCGAAAAACAGAAGTTCCGCTTGCTGTCAAACTAGAATTTCGGGCATAATCTTTCTCATTTTCTGTGCTAAGATTTAAAGCGCTATAAAATCACGAATTCAAGAGGGGCGGAGTTACTCATCCGTAATTCATTAAAGTTAGCGCGTTCACCATTCCCGCGGCATCTACGAAGCGTTAACTTCCAGCTTTTCCCGGTTAATAGGGCAATAAAATAAAAAATATATACAGAAAAACTGAATGGAGAGCACAAGGGAACCCCGCCGACCCGAAGGTACTTGGAATCGAGCCATAAACAACCAGCGGAAAGATTTCACATTAATTAACATGTTCTTGTGTGAGCAAAATTTGATAGAAACGATGAAAGTTTAATCCTATGATAAATCGGTAAAACATTTAATGTTTTCCCACAGGCATATTAAACAAATAAAGTTGGAACAGATAATAAACATAATTTAAAAATTTACAGTAAAAATAAACCACAAAAAAACTTTAAACACATATATGAACATAACAGTTTATATCGAGTTCTTAGGTTTTCGCGATTGTTACACATAGGAAATGAAACTTTTTTTCCGGATTTAAATCGCGTATATTTGTTTTTTCAAACAAACCGACGTTTCGGGCCCTTTACAGGTCCCATGGTCACGGTTGACATATAGAATAACAGTTTATAACTAATTAATGAGATAACTTGTATTTGCTGCAGTAAGCCAAAATATCCGAGCGCAATGTGAGTTTTGCGAAAGAGTTTTGTTTTCAGCTGCTTGGCATCACCTTTGATTGAAGCAGCACGATGCGGTGCATCAACAGCAAAATAAAAATAAGAAAACGTCTAATGTGTAGTAACGTGAGTGTACGAATGTGTAAGCGTTAATCATAGAAAGGTCATAAAATGGAGCATAACAAATAAAGGAAAAAAAAGTGTAAAGTTAATACTTAAATTAGTAACTACAAAATGTTTACAGTTGCTATTTTTTTAATTTTGTTTTATACCTATATTCTATATAACACTCACGTCGGTACTAACATATATGCACACTTAGAATAACAACGCATAGACTGATAGTTTCATATCAAACGAACTATCACAAGTGAGGTAAAAATCAAGTTCATGTAGGCTAGCTTTAGTAGTAGTTTAATTTTCGGTTTTAGTGAATATTTATATAAAAATACAAGTTGAAACGCGTTACTTCCTTGTGGAATGTGATGTTAGTATCTATTTTATGTTTGTCTGACGTATTTTTACACTCATTTACCGCACATTTCGTCATTTTTAGCTAAAATTCTGGAGCTGTTCGCGGTGCAAGTTGACCTTGAGCACTGAAGGCCCGCCCGCTCTTGTAGGCCCTTTGGGAGCGCTTCAATTTGCCTCACTTAGCGTGTGCGGGCTAGGTTTCTATGCGTTATTATTCTAAGTATGCACACTACATTAACTTCACAATGTTTTTGGTTTTGATGCACCGCACCGCACTACCCTCGTATGTGGTGCCTGAAAATAAGTGCTTTGCTTTTGGGCAAATTTCGCACTAAGCCACTACCTATTTGGCTTGCTGCAGCACACACAAGCTGTTGATCATTAGGTTAGTACTTTGTTTGTATATATTTTTTAATTTAATTTCTTGTTTTCTTTTGTTGTTTTGGCTTCTGTCCCACTGAGGACAATTCTGCCAGGGTCCGGGTTGAAGGATACACGGTTTATATCAAGATTGCCAGGAACGCACTCAAGCGACGATGACAATTCTTTATTTTTTTCTTTAATTTTGATTTCTTTGTGTTTGTTTCTCTTTTAATCCATTTACTGTATTATATTGTTGTGTGTGTGATGCAAGACAATAAATGTTTTATTTATCTATCTATTTAATTTAAAAAAATACAATTACAATTATCAAAATAAATACAATAAGATCAAAGATTATCATTTTAGAGGCTTACGCTATAGGAAGCGTTATTATGTATATTAATTCTCAGGATCATACTAAATGGAAGGCTGTGGTATCCAAAAGGGCATGCAGTAAATGTGTTATACTATTTATATTATACTATAATTCGACTAAGAAATAATAAACTGATTTTATTACCATTTACAGTTCAACCAAAAATTTTGCCTATTCAGCCCTTGACGAACCTGTTACGGGAAGGGATGAGAGCGGCAATTTCGTGCCAGATTCTGGAAGGTGACTTACCCATAGCGTTTCGATGGGAAAAGAATGGACAGCCAGTGACATCATCGCCGTACGCTCCCAATGGCATCATAACAAGAAGGATGGACGAGTACAGTGCGTCACTGGTTATTGAACATATCACATCACTTCATAGTGGAAATTATACATGTATTGCTTCAAATGTTGCTGGATCTGAGAGGTTTACTGTACCTCTAACTGTCAATGGTGAGTGCGTTAACCAAGCCGAACATCCAAATCAGGGTTCTCAAAGGATGGTTTGAAACTGAAATTTGTCTGCAGTTCCTCCCCGATGGCGATTAGAGCCAAACGATGTGGCTGTAGCAGCAGGTCAAGATGTAACTCTTCAATGCCAGGCTGATGGCTATCCAAAACCCATAATCACTTGGAAAAAGGCAGTTGGTAAGTTGAAGTATCTTATTTGCCAAAATCGGAGATTGAGTTTTTTAAACTTCTGTAATTTTTTTTATCTATTTAAACCTTGGGCATCTTGTCTTAAAACAAAAAATCTTTCAGCTGTCTTATAATTTATTACCTCGTTTATTATACCCTTTATGACATGCCATTTCTACGGCGACAATTTTGTTAAATTTACGGAATTCCTGCGTTCCCGTAATTTGTGAAAAAATCGCAAGTATAGATCACGGCCGAAATTAAAAGCTGACGCTGATTAACCTTTTGTCCGCCTACTGAATCGATGAATAATTTAAAGCCCCCGTTCAAAAGTTTGTTTTTATCAGATTCGAAATATAGGTCTGTCTGGCACACTTCAACTAAATTAGAATCTTTCGTGCTCGTTCAATTCAGGACTTACGCGAAAACATCTCAGTTAATTGAGTTTCGTTATATTTCAAACAGGGAATACCCCAGGAGAATACAAGGATTTCATTTTCGAAGGCAGCTCTAGAGTTTTAGAGAACGGGTCATTAATTTTCCAACGAGTTGCTAAAGATGGCGAAGGTCATTATCTATGCGAAGCAAGAAACGATATAGGCGCAGGGCTCAGCAAACTCATTTTCCTCAAGGTCAATGGTAAGTAAAAACGTTTTAATAATAACTTGGGGACACATCTGTATGTAGAAGTGCCATTTCCAAAACATAGAAAATGCCAAAAGGATAATTGTACCTGTTTACTCCTGTTACTTTCGGGTGTTTTATAGACAATGGCTGACTTACGCGAAAAAGATGACTTATAGCTATTCTGTACGCAAATATCAAGGGATAAGCCTTCGGCTTATAAAGTAAACATTTATTTTCATAACGTGCTAATATATGTAAGCTATTCATATTAAATTGCTTTATTGCTATTTTGTACTTTTAACCACTATGTTACGCAGGGGTAGTGTTGAGTCGTGGAAAAATTTCCATTTTGAAAACATCATATTTTTCAGAAAAGTAAATATTTTCCCATATTTTTCTACGTTTGACAGTGACATCTGTCAAAAGTTGCACAAAAGTTAACTTTATTGTGAGAATTTGTGAAAATAAACCAAGCTGGGTTTAAATTAACTAAAACATTGTTTATGCAATTCTATTTTATAATTCGAGCTAAATAAAATTTTACAAGATTATATCTAAACGTAGAATATAATATGACTCTACGAATTATATTTTTACAATTTTTCTGATTTTTCGTGAAAAATTTTCGCTATTTGAAATTTTTCTGAAAATTATCAAACACTTCGTAGAGGTGGCATCAGTCACGTACTGCTTTTTGCGCCGAGTGTCGATCAGGGAAAACTAACAAACTTCGCGCACAAAAGTATCTACTAACATCACAAATGCGTGTTGCGGTTTTCAAATAATTGTGTGAGAAGAAAGTACTTGTACACTACGAAGATAAAGTTTGGCACTTTTAAAAAAATGTGAAGTATTTTCGCTATTCAACAAAAGACTGTACAGCATGACTTGAATAGCGAAATCCGTGTTTATACTCTAACACAATAAATGTAGGATACAGAAATTTTCCTGGTACTATAATAAGCAAAGCAAATTCCTTCCTATAAAAAGCGCATAAAGAGAAGTAGTTGGCTCCTTTTTGTCGAACCGCTCTGAAAACTTCTGGAATGCCTTGATGGAGTTCGAGTTTCATTGGAGACGCAACCGTACTTAAATGAAAATTCTTTGCAGTAATTAATACGCTACGCGTCTTCCACGATAAAAATATAAGTCATAAAAATTTGTATGTATTCGTAAAAGTATTATTTTTCCGCTGTCTCAATACAAAAAATTTTGCTTTACACGTAAAAGAAGCTTCAAGAAACAAAATGTGCTTCGAACTCTCACCACGGGCGATAAATTTAAATGTAAACAGCAATGTTGTTAATTTCCGGATATAGTCTGAAAGAAGCTCGCGTTTAAATTTGTCGTTATTGCCTGTGTTATACCTATTGCGTACAGAATATAGGTACTGTGTTAACACAAATATAGTTAAGTAGTTATTCAGAAAGTTGAATGCTGATAAGCAATAACGTGTTCATTGTTTATGCAAAAATGGCACCTAAAGATTTTTTTGGTTGTTTTTGATAGCTTCTTCGAAAATCTATTTGTAAAATGAAATTTTTTGCTGTTTTCACCTCAGAAATGATTAATTATAATGGTTTGACTATAATTCCCCAACAACAATAATAGTTTTCCTTTTACTGGTAAATTTAGAGCAAAGTACCCAAAACAACAAAAATATCTATAAGTACAATTTTCGCCAATGTACTATCATGTGTATTGACACGTTAGGTATAGCTTATCACCATCCAATTGCCACAAGTGCTCATTTTATACTAAACTTGTACACTAAATTATATATATAGAATGGTTAACAGCTTCATAACGTATTTGAAAACAACCATACAAACAGATATCACGAGGTTACGACCACCCTCCGTTCGTATATTTCCTATAATGGCCACCTAATGCTCTCCAACAATAATAATCTTTCGAGTCACGGAATGTCGGAAACTTTCCTGTAACTTTTATACCTAACCGTACCTCTGTTGTACTTCATTTAATTCTGTAGAATACCGCGATTCGACCCGATAACTCGACCAAATTGCTGAACTGGCAGCTCTCTATTGTGCCTTATAAAATTAAAGGAAGTCCATTTTCCCAACAATTTGCTACATCTCTGTTGAGTTGTTGGTACAACTATTACTCTTGCTTTTGCAATTACGTGGAGTAGCATTTATATTCTTAAATGTAATACTATAAACATTTGAATTTAACGCAAAAATGCTCTGTAAATAGACTAAATCTATTAAAGCTTTCTACTATTTTATGGCGCCCAACAAGGGACTTGCAATCAACACTGTAAAGTCTTAAGGCGGGTTGAAGTGAAAATTAAAGTCCCAAGCAAACCACTGGAAAGGTAATAAAGGATACAATGTATTTGTGCTTTATTCGATTGTCGGCCGAGCACGAGTCGAGCGCGTCTGAGCAGAAAACTCAATGACCGTACGTCGCAATACGTCTCCTCTTTATTGGAAAACGAGACAGTTGGCTTCCACTAGAATAAGTTCCGCGTGTACGTGTTTGTATTTGTCGATATTGGCTTTTGTTAGGAAGCAAATATCAAAATCCAATAACAAGTGAGGACAGTTAAAGCGTAAATAGAGCAGAACCATTTTTTTAGTGCTTATTATATTACATTTTGTTGAAAATTAAAGAAAGTAAAAGAAATTTAAGAATTATTGCGAAAGTTATATTTCTTTCTTATAAATCACAAGTAGAGATACAACTGTAAGGGTTAGGTATGATTTGCGGGGAAAACAAAGATCTGATTTATGTAAATTTCTATAACTTGTTAGGAGCGCAAACAGCCATAGAGGAATTTCTTAGTGCGATTCCCGTGAATCCCCCTTAGACAGTCACGTCCGTGACCGGTTTGTAAACTGTTCCGCCTCCAATAGTAATCGTGTTTCTACTACTTTGGCTTTATTTTAGTCCGACACTGTTTCCATCAAATTTTGGCTTGAAACACTTGAGTGAATTCAGCAAAGTGGAACTTTACCAAGCTTTTCTCTTAACATTTTAGTAACTGTCGATATCGCTTCACGCTTCACTAAGTTTCATGTGAAGCAATAATGGCTTCAATTCGCAAAACATAATTTTAGGTAATAAAGTTTTAGACGATAGCGGTTTCACGAAAACTGAATACAAATGCGACTTAACGTGGCACATAACGTTTTAATAAAAGTTGTGAATCGCAAGAATGTGAGGTTTTCAGAAAACAAAAAAGGTACAAAGAGGCCAATAAGTAAGCCGAACAACAAGAGCAGGGAGACGCTCTGTGCCGCCGATTCTAGTAAATCTTTCTAGATCCCTTGTGTCCACGTCCACACAAAGTTAATAATATTTTCCGAGGAATTTTCTTTCAAAACAATCTGGGGAAAACGATGAGAGTTTTCAAGGGTCAAATACTCAACGAACCACTCTTAGCTGTAAGTAGTATAAAAAATTACACAATAGGGTACTGGTAGTCTTTGTGCGTGATCTACTTACAAGCTGTTGACTTACGTATTATGTTCCTAACTCCCTAAGGCTGCAATCCCATCAATGTTGTGCGAGATAGCTAGGCGGTGCTAGGATGAGTAGCGGATTCTTTTCAGCTGTCTCACATTCCTCGCTTGCATACCTCACACACATTACTCGCACATATTGCACGCACACATTCCTCGCTCGCATCTCTCGCACACATTCCTCGCACACATCTCTTTCTTTTTTGTATGTACAAATACTTAGCTTCGCCAGAACTTTTCCACCAGACCTGCGCTAAGCGAACTAGGAAAATGAAGTAATCCTATTGGTGAGTTTTTTCCTCGCACACCGCTTCGCTACCTCGCACATCTCCAGTGGAATCGCAGCCTAAAGTTCACACTTAACACGTGTATAGTTCTGATCAGAACTACACTGACATCTTATTTACATCCTTATCATAACTAACGTAATCGACATTTTAGCGAAATTAAGCTTGAAACATGTCTGGGATCAGCAAAATGAGATCTACAACCCCCTCTAATCGGTTTTTTAATATCCTATTTAATTTCAGTTTTAATGTTAAGCGAATAAGTGTAATTAACATTTTTTAGGTGACAATAAAACTTTATATATTAGGTGCCAGTATTCAGTATACTTTAGGTGCCAGTATCTCGAAAGTCACCGAAATGCACATTATAGCGTTTCACTTTCATATCCCGTGTAATTTTACATAGGTTTATAGATTAAATAATTAGGTATGTTTTATATCCGATTTCGTACAATGTACAATCGTTTTAAAAACACATATAATTTCAGCTCCAGCTCGATTTCCAATGAAGAGCAAAACAGTGCAAGTGACAGCAGGCGAAGCGGCACATTTACAATGTGCTGCGTCAGGTGATGCCCCTTTAGAAATCAGTTGGCGGAGCCCTCATCACCACACCATTGCTCATCATTTGGACCAGAGGTGAGAGTACAAATCCAGCGTATTTGGAAGTAACTTTATTATATCAACTATCTTCTTTAAGGCACCACATCGTCGGTGTACGGACATTTTCTATAGCATCTTCTTCTCAATATCATGTCTTTTTTTAACTGGCTCTGTAGCCGAACGGTTACCATGCTGGTCCCGGACTCGATTCACGGGCCAGGAGAAATATTTGTATGGCCTATATTTATTTATCTCATGAGTTTCGGTGTAATTTGTAGTGTTCTATGTGTGTCCATTGCACCCGAGACGCAGGGTTTCCCTAGCGCGTATTTGGAAGTAACTTTATTATGTCAACTATCATCTTTAAGGCACCACATCGTCGGTGTATGGACATCTTCTATATTTGTATGACCTACATTTATTTCCCTTGTGAGTTTCGGTATAATTTGTAGTGTTCTATGTGTGTGTCCATTGCACCAGTGACGCAGGCTTTCCCTAGCGCGAGGCTATGAGTGTGTGCGTTATTATTAATGTTATTTATTTATTATATTGATTGTAATAAATATTACAATAAATAATAATAAATTTTACTACCAAGATATTAATTTGGCTTTTGTGAAATTACTCCACTAGTTTGTTATAATTATTAATTCGAAGAACGAACACAAAGAAGAATTCCTTCGATCTGACAGGGCACGCACCTGCGTCTGTGCCAAATTAGGGCGACCGCTCTACTAACTGAGCTACAAATCAAGTCAGTAGACCTTACGAATTTTTCCATGCGTTTGTTACAGATCTTTGTAGTAAAAATCAAGATCTGTAACAACTAACTAGCTACAGACACATAGACACCCAAAAATTACACCCAAACTCACGAGAGAAATAAATGTAGACCACACAAATATTTCTTCCAGCCCAGGAATCGAACCCGAGACCTCTACGTGGCAGACCAGCATGGTAACCGTTTGGCCACGGAGGTAGTTCTTCTTATTTAGTTTATCTATGAAAGTTGTCCGATCAGATCGAAGGAGTTTTTCTTCGTGTTCGATCTTTTTATTAATAATTATAACAAACTAGTGAAGTAATAAAAAAAATAGTTTTCACAGAACATTTATTTTGTTTTGTGTACGCGTTTCGAGATTTTTTTTAATTGACTAACCATGCATTTTCGATAGCGTCTCTCCGAGTGGGTAAAAAAATATAGTTATTACTTAAAACTACTGCTATTTTAGACCGGAAATTTAAAGACCATTTATTGTCAACCTCAAATGTCTGAGACGCTTGCGAATTTCGGTACCTGAATTGTCTTGGAAGGTAGGGAACTTCCGGCCGATTGGTGTTCAAGCCAAACTCGTATTCGTCCATTTACCCGTGACTCGAAAGCAGGGCAATAACCAGCCTTTCACTACTACGTATCCTGTGCAATTTCCGGTCACTTCTTTGAAAGGTGATAGTCGCACCTTCGCTTTGATTTCACACTTACTGAACGAAATCTATTTCCTGTCTATAATAATAAAGGTGATACAAAAGCTACCGTGATTCCTTTGTTCGTAGAACAATCGCTTCCTCTTTCGGCGACAAAATACGTAAACAACAACAACACTATCTAAAGATAAAAATAGAAGCGTTGTTTTTCTAAGTTTAGTATTTCGGGATTTGTAATCATCAAAAGACAATTAATTATCTAAGGTAAGCGTGAATAATTTACGCAGGAATAATATCCAAACCCTAAATTATGTACTAATGTCTAAAATCTGTCAAATTCAGCAAAAAATTGATATTTGTACCTGGACACCTAGGGAACTCGGAATGTTGATGATGTAATGATAAAGGAATTTTCGTGACTTTATGTGAAAATCATTAAATTCAAGAGGCCAACCCTTCGTATAAACTCATGAACAGATCAACACGTGATAAGGGTATCATGTTTCTGATTAGTGGATGGATGGCCCAGCCTAAACTTGGATTAACTCAATAAATTAAACGTGTACATTATACACAGTAGGAAAAGTTGTGAGATTGGACATGGCTGCGGCAGCGAAGTATATCAAAAGCTCGCGTGGTAGTGCAGCACGCAGTAGCGCTGTACGACACCGCGGAACCCCTTTGGGATGCTGGAAAATTTGTCTTTTAGGCCATGAGAGAGGCAAGAGTCTAAAATATATAGATAAACATAATAATGAGAATGATAACTTATGATGATAACATGTGAAAGTTTTGAATTTTGATTTCATATTACACGTTATTAAAAGTTACTTTTTTTTAATAAAAATAAAAATAAAATTAATTAATAATGTATTCATTCAAAAACTAAATACAAATCAATTCATTTAAAAACTAAATTAATTACATAATTCTGTCAATCAGCAACGTAAGCTTCGTCAGGAAGACACAAATATAAATCAGCAACAGGCTTCGTCACTTAAAAATAATAATACTATTCGCCAGATTTAGCTATTTTTATCCAACTAGTACTAACAATGAAAGAGGACCGCTCTGAACCTTAGCCGGTTCATACGTCCCAGCACTGGCAGCATTATGGCTCTGAATAGCCAACGAAATTTGTTGCACCAACTAAGATCCAGAGCGTGGAGCACAGCCTCTATCTCTAAGCCGACGACCCAACTCCCTGATGAATTCTTTGGTTAAGTTTCTTTTGTTTTGAACATTTATAATAATATTAATGTTTTTCATGTTCTATTTTTGCAATAAATGCCTAACAGCCATTGACTTACAATTATATGAACGTCGGGTCTGCGCTAAAAAGTGTCCGAACTTATAGGACGTTAAAATCGTATACAGAGCGTCATTCACGCTTTAGTCTTCGTTTGTTCGACTGACAGCGAAGCAAGCAAAATTAGACAGTACTGCGATGACATTACAATTTAAATCTAACGTTTTAGCTTTTTCATATTCCTTTACATGTCACTACGTTTAAATAGGTCGACTTGGGACGTTTTTTTTTGTGGTTTTTGTATTAGACCCGTCGTCCATTTATTTGTAAGTCAAAGCTAACAGCATGAGAATTGCAAATCGTATAATGTGGTTATTCATTTCAATATACCTGATTTCAGATATACGATTAGAGAGCAAGTGTTAGACGATGGTTTAGTATCAGAGTTGAGCATCTTGCAGACATATAGACAGGATACAGGAGCATTGACTTGCAGAGCCTCGAACACATACGGTCAAGATGAAATGCTTATACATTTAGTTGTTCAAGAGGTAAACAACCCCTGTTTTGTAATATTGGTTAGGTTTGTCTGATCTTGTTGAAATCCATCTTACGACAAACAACATTTCATACTTTGCTTTTATGAAAAATCACGTTATAATAAACAACCCAATTAAAACTTCAAAGTTTTCTTTTAAACAAGTCGACATTTTTAGGTACCAGAGATGCCGAAAAACATAAGAATAATAGACCAACAGTCTAGATCTATACAAATATCGTGGACACAACCGTATGCTGGAAACAGCCCCATTATCAATTACATCGTTCAATACAAGGAAGCACCAGGTAACTATCACCGCGTTTAAATTACTGACTAACTTATTAAATCCTTAATTTTAGTAGCAGTAGAGCTTGTGAAAGAGTTCGTCCAGGGAAGTGCTGCCGCCTTACCTATTTCTGCAGCCAAGCAGTAATGTGAGCATTACTGCGTTCCGGTTTCGAAGGGTAAGGGTGCTGGTGAAATTACAGGCACATGGGACTTGTCAACTTATGTCTCAGGGTGTCCCAGTAGCAGTGCCCCTCAGAACTTTTTGATTTATAACTCCGTGTGGCACTATTAGGGACAGGCATGTCGCTCCAGGCACTCTACTTGTTCGTCCCGTCACTTATAAAACAAAAAAAATCCGTGTGTGTACGCCACTTATTACATAGAAGTTGATATATAACAAAATGTGTAAGTATCGCACTTATTTTGTTAAGTAATAAACGTACAACTTCTATATAATAAATAAATTATTGTAAACAGTATGTCGAATGTCTTCCAGACACGGTTAAATTAAACTTTGTGAATGTTAACTTTTGTAAAACCTGTGTTTTCATAAATAAATTAATTCGAATGAATTGTGAGTAACAAAGTATCACCCTCATTTTATGTAAATGAAGGTGAAGGTTTCGTTAGACTTTCCTATGAGATAACTGATATTTTTTTAAGCCATCACCATACTTATTAAAGCGGAATCGGCTTGAGCCTGTATCAAAAAGCTTTATGTCCATACAATAAGACGGAAAAAAGACGTTGCGCGGACCGACGAGACGAAACGCACGTCTTCTTCGCTCTTATTATTGTTATTATTAGTTTTTTCTTTTTATGTTACCGAGTGATGGGACAGAGAAGTTCGGCGCCTGGTGGCAGACGCCAATCCATAGCAGTTACACTGTCACTCAGAAGTTTAAATCTCAAATATCTGAGGCGCACTGCTACAGCTAAACAACTCTTTTATGGGGAACTGTATACGTTTTTACAATAAGATTCCGGAGCATATATTAAGTTTATCATTTCCTAAGTTTAAAAACTACATTAAAAATATTTTGATCGAAAAATCATATTACAAAATTGAAGACTACGTGTTAGATAAAGATGTATGGAAAGACGACATGGCTCCAGAATCCACACAAATTTGATCCAAAGTGTATTCCATAGCATTTAAGTTTATTTGAAAAGAGCAATCCCTAGAGTTTCTTGGTCGTTCTTCTCAGGGAGGTCAGCGTAGTGAACGAGCAGTAGCTTAAATGTGACGTTTTCAGGTGTACATTTATTTTACCTATGGAATAAATAATCTATGACTTTGAATTTGACTTTGACAGGGCCCGTCACCCTGAGACATAAGTTAACAAGTCCCGTGTGCCTGTAATTTTACATCTCATATTACTGCTTGGCGGCAGAAGTAGGTAAGGTGGCAACACTTCCCTGGACGAATTCTTTCACAGACAGCTCTACTACAGCTACAATTTTACAAGATAAGTAGGGCTTGTTTAATATTTCTGCATATAAATGTGATTCTAAATAGAATTTTAATATACGTATAATAATGAATTTCATAGCCGATTGTGTAATAGCTAAAATATTTTTAAACAGTGGATATTGAGCCTTTTTCGGAGTTTACAATATTTTTTCTATCTTTATCTAAAGATTTCTCAGGCTTTCAGGCGTTTAAGGTAACACTTGCGATTAAAAATTTTTGCAATTAAAATACGTTTTTTGCCGCTTTGTTTATAGTAAACGACTAAATTGTACTAAAATTACGTGGACATACGCTTTTTCTGACGGGCTTAATGCGATTCCGTGTCGATAAGTGTAATGGGGGTCATTAAAAAAAAATTAAGCGGTCAACTCACCGGTCCGAAGCGTGAAATTAACTGTTCAACAAATCGTTCACGCAATACCCATCGGATTTCTTCAAAAACGAGAACCGGTAAGTTGGACGCCTAGATCTTGTGACATCACAACATAGACTTATTCCTTTGGGGCTATGAAAAGTCCAAAATCTATACGGATAAGCCGGGTACGATTGAGCAACTGGAAGCCACCATTACTCGCGTTATTCGCCAAATACCAATCGAAATGCTCGAACGCGTCATCGAAAATTGGAACTGCAGAATGGACCACATTAACCGCAGTTACGGCCAATATTTGGAAGAGATAATCTTTAAAAAATAAATGTCAAGAATGGTTTTTTTATATGATAATAAAGATAACCCGATAAATTTGTTTTTATTACATTTTTTTCAGTTTTGAAAAAGTACCTCCAAATGAATCACCCGTTACTAGCGCAAACCTACATTAGCTCAGCAGTATGTATAGACTAAGACCTAATGCATAGGTATTATCTATTCAGTTGCAAAAATCACATCGATTTAAAAAATAATAATAATACTGTGACTTTGAATAGCATCTAATTATGTTGATACATGTTGAACTACACAATAATCGTCTCATAATGATATTTATCGTAGATTCATGGCCATCGACACCACAAAAAGTGATAGTACCAGGCAGTGTGACGTCAGCAAGCGTCCAGAATCTTCAACCGGCCACATCGTACCACCTTCGCATTATCGCTGAGAATCGACTAGGCCAGAGCGAACCAAGTCAACTTGTTCAAGTAACTACTACGGAAGAAGGTATATTTATTTCCTGGAAGAAGCATTCCTTCTATCTACATTTTTTCATTTTTACCATAAAGCAAATATGCAGAATATTTATAATTATTATCCACGGCACGGACAAAATGGTGGATATAATGATATTCTTTACCCACACACTGTTTTTCCGTTGCTAGTCACGATCATAACTCTATCCTAAAGGAAAGAAATTAATCATAATTCCAAAAAAAATTGTGATGGTACCACCTACCGTAATAAAATAGATGAAAATGTTAAAATTATTTTCAGTGCCCAGTGGTCCACCACTCGATGTTAGAGTTGAGGCGAAAAGTTCAACCGAACTGATTGTAAGTTGGGAACCTCCACAAAGAGATCTGTGGAACGGAAACATACTGGGATACTACGTTGGATTTCAAGAAGTAAGTTTCTCGTACAGTCGGTGAATAACTAGATTTAACCTTTATTCACTCACGTGACTCGGAAGCTCGCATTCATTGACAGAGAAACTTAAAATAATGAATACGTAACTACCCGATAAAGCTTCTAGTAAAACTATCGTCAGGTATGCCAACAATACACCATATGAACCATTTATACATAACTAATAAGACATCTAAATGGATGAATGATGGTGACGAAACGAAGAAAAAGAATATTTAAACCAATAAACCTGGAAAGACTATGGTTTCCTTGGTTAGTTATGGTGTGGTACCAATTGAATCAATTGAATCTTCCAAAGATTTCAAATTTACGGAATCCAAAATCCCTTTTTCAGCTGAATAGCAACAGCTCAGTTCTAAGCGCAAGCGGTCCAGGCGGAGCGTCCTACACGGTCAGAACAGTCGAAGGTGCAGGCACAGCACGCGCTAGGACCACTCTATCAGGACTGCAGAAGCACACAGCGTATGCAGTTGTCGTTCAAGCGTATAATAGCAGAGGGGCTGGACCTGCCTCACCGCCTACTACTGCTACAACTATGGAAGATGGTAAAAGAATTTCTAAATTAAAGTCAAATTTTAAATATAGCCATGAAGAAAAACCGATTACAAACTTAACAAAGGAAACACAATCATGGCAATCAGTTCTTAGTATCGGTCAATTGTGAACAAAAAATTTTCTGTCTCAATAACAAAGTTTTCTCGTTCTTGTTCAGTACCAACTTGTAACTTATTGTTACACTTCCAGTGCCAAGTCTTCCACCTGGAGCTCTCCAATGCACAGCGTTGAGTTCTCAGTCAGTTCGAGTGACTTGGGAACCTCCACCGACGAGAGGTCGCAATGGCGTCCTTCAAGGCTACAGGGTCACTTACGCCCCGGTCACTGATTGGTATGGTAAGTTTTCATTTGATTTTCACTACTAATCCCTACTCCAGAATCCCCATTGAATATTATTTAACATCCATCTATCAAGCCACATTTGTATATCATGATAATATGTGGCTTAAAAATACATATACAAAATTTCAGGAAGCGAAGAAGCAGTAACAAAACAAATATCAGGACTTCACACGACACTGTCCGGGCTACGACGGTATACAAACTACTCGGTTACTGTTTGTGCCTTTACTGCAGCGGGGGATGGAGTTAGGGCAGCTCCAGTATACTGCCATACGGAAGAAGATGGTAAGAGAAACTTGTTAATTCAGCAAATCATTTTTCTCTCCAACATAATATATTAGTCCTAGGCTGTCTGCATTTAATAGATGTTCGTAACTTATTCTGGGTGACCTAGCAATCATAACATTCCTACACTGTTCAGAAACCTCTGACCTTTAGGAAACTTTTTTTCATCATCGGTTGTCCGGTCTGGAAAATGGTCTACAGTAGTGACTCCGATTCTGTATATATGTTTTTCAGTTCCATCAGCCCCAGCTGATATAAAAGCAGTAGTATCATCAAGAAATAAGATCTTAGTGTCTTGGCTTCCACCGGCTTCACCAAACGGGGTCCTCGTTGGATATACTCTTTATATGAGCGTCATAGAAGATGGAAGAGAGGTAAGAACTAAATTATCCTTATGACTCATACACACATGCAAACTATGGTTACAGGCAAATACAGGTCGAATGTTCAAGTAATTTGAAAATCACCGTTACACTTCTAGATTAGCAGTTACTAAGGTTTCTGACAGGTACAATTTTACCTTCTAAACACTACGCTACTAGCATCTCTTTCTATTATGCACTCGATAAAGCCAATGGATAGATGTTGCCTTATTTTCAGGAGGGAACTCACAAACGAATGCTATCACCAAGCACATTATCACACGAAACTTCAAGATCTCCTCCACGTGCCACTCACCAATTCTGGGTTTCCGCATCTACTAGGCTTGGGGAAGGAGAGGCTACACGTGTTGTAACCGTATTACCCACAGATTCAGGTAGGATCTTATATATAATTGTAGCTACCGATTGTTTTTCCAAATGCGTTCAATATTTTTTTCGAGATTTAGTCAATTAATCGTATCCAATGTAAGATGTTAGCAATATTTATTTTTATTGAATATTTTATTTAAGTGAAAAGACTCTTTTTGTTATTATTATTAATACAAAAATCGAACAAACACCAAAAAAGTCCAAACCAGTGTTTGTTGTCTCAACGTGGCTACGGATATACTCCTATGGAGATACTCTTTATATAGTTGCGAGCCTCAGAAATGTGGAATCGTGACAGAAGTCTGGAGTTTTCACGTCTCATAATTGAGATGATGTCACTTTGGAATACTATTTTCAATACCAATTTTGTTTGCAGTGCCAGCAAGAATAACATCATTCAGCCGTAGCATCGTTACACCCTGGAAAGAGAACATCTCTCTGTCCTGCAACAAAGTGGGGGTGCCGACACCTTCTACGATGTGGAGTATGAACGGAGCTGCTTTAGAATCTACTCTGAGGAAAAATGTTACAAGCGATGGAACACTCATCATCAGGTATAATTGAAGAAATGGCAGCTATAACAAAAATTGCACCTTTGGTTTTGAGGTGTACCAAATGTTATCTAAATAATGTTATATATATCCATAATATATCTATAATATGCGCTGGGCTGCCACGCACAGCCCTCGTGTCCTATTACCGGGTCGGGAGAAATGTTTGTGTGGTCTACATTTTATTTCTCTCGTGAGTTTGGGTGTAATTTGTGGTTATCTATGTGTGTGTCCATGACACCCGCAATACAGCGTCTTCCTAGTGCGAGGCTATGAGTGTGTTCGTTAAAAAAAATGTATTACCATAGGGCATTGACTTGTAAGTCAATACCATAGGGTATCAATTCATACACACTGTAGTACATATTTAAAACTGTAGATGGCGACATTTACAAATAATAAGTATAAAATGTAAAAAAGAATTGCAAAACTATTTAAACAACATCTTAAATTATTTTAATGTTCAATTAAAATTAATTTTAATTGAACGTTCCAGTTTACTGTTATTGAAAAGATAACAAATCGAAGGTTTCGCAGTGGTATATGTTTTGATTTGTTCGTTTGCAATAAATTGTATAAATGGCATTTTTTAAATTTATTCTCGAAATTAAGTAACGTTTTAGCACTGACTTTTACTTCAAAATATTAAAAGTATAGACTTAGCTTCTTTGCGTTTTTATTAATGTTAATGTATGTTTAATCAGAGCCTAAACAAGATCAATAACCTGGACAAAAATGTAATAGCTGCCATCTGTTGGCCTTTTCGATTATTATTACAATCGCATTGCGGGTTCCAATTGATCAGCATAAAATATCAAATTAAGCATCCCAATCAGCGAAGTTAGGAGAGCGACATTTCTTTGTATGCGATTGGGTGTCTGTACTAGTATAGTATTATAAATTGTCTGTGTGTTGTGAATTTCTATGTGTGTGTCCACTTGCGACATGTATCTATGACACGACATGTGTTATTTATTTATTTAATAAAAACAAATTATTTTCAGCATGACACAATATGCAGACAGCGGCAACTACACGTGTACGGTGGACAATCCTCATGGCCGCGACGAAGTGACATACAGTGTGGAAGTAAAGGTGCCTCCGCAACCACCTGTGTTGGCTGTTGTTGATTCTTATGCAGACTCGCTACATCTGCAGTGGAGCGATCAAGGCGATGGTGGCAGCCCTATATTAGGTAGTACAGTTGATAAGTTCTTGTATCAAAGCGTTTCTGTAGTCACTGTAATTACTTAAAAATCACTTGCCTTTAATGGATAAATGAGACCCAATATTATAATGAATTCAACAAATTGAAGATGTTTAAAATATATTTTCCAAGGGACACTGTTTATATTATTTAGATTGCGTGACAGCCGTGGTAGCCTAATGTTTGACATACCGCCTCTCTATCAGTGGGTCGTGTCTGTGCTCTGGGCTTGCACCTCTTGAGTTTCTCGGAATTTATGTGCGAAACTTAAATTTGAAATTCACAAAGTTTTTCGGTGAATAAAAACATCGGAAGAAAACATTACACATCTGGAAAGGAATTTAAGGATGCATGTGATGTTACCAATCCGCATTGGGCACGCGTGGGAACTAAAGCCTAAGTCCTCTAATTATGAGAGGAGGCCTGTGCCCCGCAATGGGACTATATATTGCCGGTGTTTTGTAGAAAACGCGCAATTTCGAAATTTTTGTTCAGGGGAGCATGTTTTATTGTGTTTCACAACTGTTTTAAAATATTTACATCCTGTTTGAAATACAATTTTAAAACTTAAACTTAAAACCAAAATTGAAATTTAAAACAGGACATAACTATTTTGAAACAGTCTTTAACATGCTGCCCTGAAAAATTTTTCGAAATAGAACTTTCGCCCTTTCTACAAAACATCGACGATATGAGCTAACTACATCATCAGATCATAAATAAATAATTAGAATTCAACTGATACAAATTTCAAAAATGTTTTAAAGTAACATAACTTTTTTTATCACTTTATTTTATCGCTGGGAAATGCGTTACGCATTGAACTCCTGGGCGGTAGTCCCGTATACCCACTAAAACCCAGCGGTTAACTCTACCGCCATAGAGAGGCGCCCCAGGATCCGCTTGCGCATACTACTCGAACATCTCGGCAGAAGGCCCGCAGGGGCCGTGCCCTTTGTAGAGTATCCTGGGGTAGATATAAGGGTACCCTCAAGCTTGGTGGTAAGAGATCCCCGACCCCAAACTTGCATCCATTCAAAATACATAAATCTTTGACCTTTTACTAAAGCAACATAACCCCAAGGAACCTCATTTCAGGTTACGTAATAAACTACAAACGTGAACATGGCGACTGGGAAGAATTACAAGTTGAGGCTGGGACTTCAGAACATGTACTACCCAACCTCTGGTGTGGGACTAGGTATCAGTTGTACATAACTGCTTTTAACCGGATCGGGACTGGATTGCCTTGTGACATTGTACACGCCTATACCAAAGGAACTGGTGAGTTCACTGTACAGAGGTATTAAAGTTCCGAAATTGTAACCAGCCACGGCGAGAGGAGGAATTTCCGCTTCGTTCTGACAATGACGTTATCATAAACTGGCATGATTTCTTAGCATAGTCTAAAATACCAAATAGACAAAACTCTTGTAGATAGAATAGTGATAAACATATGCATTAAAACGAGGAATAATTAACTGGCTGTTGTTACAGTCATTTTCGCAAAGTCACAAATTCATTTAAGGAGAAATGCTTCTATAATAATATTCCGGTTAATATTCAATGTTTGCCTTTGACGAGATTTCACTGTAGTGAAACAAAAACTTTACACTAACGGTGTAAGTGTATGTAAGGAGTACAAATGTGTGTAAGGTGTATTATACAGCTTCTGCGTACTTGGATGACAAAAAAACCACGGTAGTGATCCGTTTAGATCTACAAGAGCTAAGCGCCTCGATATATGGATATTTGAAATAAATATTGTAAATGACAAACATATATCATTTACTCACAAAGAGCAACCCTTGCGTTTCTTACTCACTCTTCTCATGGGAATTTGGCTTACAAATGAGTAGTATAGTTCAATATACGATGTGACAATGTAATTTACATGCTTATGAAACACAGATTATTTGAGTTTGAGCTGGCTATAGTATCTCGCCTCTTTCAGTGCCTGTAAAACCGAAACATTCTCAAATGATAACGCTTAATACGACTACGGTGACAGTATGGTTGGATTCATGGGGTGATGGAGGATGTGGGATTCTCTATTTCGTCATTGAATATCGAGAGATTAGCCAGTCTCAGGTAAGTAGAAATAGAAACCATTTATTACAACGCTACATTATAAAAAAGGCACAAAAAAGTAATATAAATTAAAACAGAAATGAAACAAATAAAACAGCGTAGCAAACATTTAAACAAGTTGTACTATACTAAAAAAATACTAAGCTGACATGAGTGCGGCTGTGGCGTATACGAAAGGATCCCATTCAGCTAAATTCACAACCAAGACTAGGCTGTGACTCTGGTTTTCAACCTAGCCGAGTCGAATGGGTCGCGCCGAAGATCTTGTAACTTTTTGTACAAATGCGGCTGACGTAATTATTTATAATATACTGTTTTCAGAATAAACTTTAAACCTTCTTTTAACACTTTCATGCAATAGTAAACAGACGATATTCCACTGCTGATTGTAAATGCTTAAAGGAGAAGGGATTACCAGGAAGACCACGCATGTCCGCAGGACTAGCAGTGTAACTGAAACTGAAATTTATAAAACGAACTTTGACTTGACTAAGCAAAAATTGCGAGCTAAGCAAGTTTTTCGTATTTACAAAATGAATTTTGCCTAAGTTTAAGAAAAAATTAAATTAAACTTTAACAATTTTTAATCAAAATTGAACAAAAGAAGCTAATTCAAATATTCGAGCCAATCTTCGATACACTCGAGTAATGCCGCCAAAATAGTGCGTCGGGCGGCTGTCTGTCGATCGCTTTTATACCACTTCAGTTGGAGTTTACTTTGATATTTCATGCTCAAAACTTAACAAAGTTCGCTTTGTAAATACGAAAAACTTGGTTAGTTCGCAATTTTAGCTTAGTCGAAATCAAAATTCGTTTCATAAATCTCAGCATAAGTCTTATAGTACTTGGAAATCCGTTGCTGTCCACTTTCTAGATCTGAGTTTCTTAACCTGTGGTCCATAGACCGCTAAGGGGTCCGTGTAGTGAACGCCAGGGTCCATGGCGAACCTACCTAACATAATGCATTAATATAATAATTGGTAAACAATATACGTTGTGAGTATACAGGTACTGTGAGCGTGATCTTTGTGAATGTTCGCACTATTTGACCGCCATCTGTTATTGGACCGAGCGAGACGCGCGTCATCTTTTCGAAAAAGGTCTATGGGCACTTTGAAATTTTGAGAGCGGTCCATGACTAGATTTAGAAGCCCTGTTCACGATGAATCCCACAGACGCTGTGTAAGATTACCCACGAAAAAACTTTGCCCTTGTTATTTAAACGTTGGTATTAATAAATTCCAGTGGCGTCTGGTATCGAACAGCGTGCAAGCAACCGAGCGTGTATTCAGCGTAACAGGATTAACACCGGCGACGCAATACCAGCTGAGGATCACCGCTCACAACAACGCAGGACATGCTGTTGCTCTTTACAACTTTACTACGCATTCTCTTAGTGGCAGTGAGTATACGTTTGTTGCTGCGAAAGGATTGCAACCAATGCACAAGTGTTTATAAAACATTCAGCAGAATTTATGGCGTGATTTTGACCGCCGGTTACCTATAAGAGTTGACAAATATCTGATTCCACTTTATGTTTATGCTGGGGAGATTTTAATTACTAACGGTTTATGCTGTGGGCGCTGGATGCCGATGTCCCGGGTTGGATTCCCGATTCCCGGTTCCCATTACCAATTTCGGAAATGATCTTTATCTAAATTGGTTCTGGTCTGGATTTTCTGCAAAGTGCCCCAGAATGAATTCCGTTGCTTTGGTATTCATAGCACCTACAGGAAATTCTCTAATTTGACACCAGACAGTTTGGTATAGTTGTCTATTATTATTATTATTTTATTATTAACTAACCGCCGTGGCCGAACGGTTACAATGCTGGCCTGACACGTGGAGATGCCGAGCTCGATTCCCGGACCGGGAGAAATATTTGTATGGCCTACATTTATTTCTCTCGTGACGTTCGATGTAATTGTAAAAAAAATGTGAGTGCCCCTGGCACCCGTGATAAACGGTTTCCCTAGTGTATGCGTTATTAGTTATATTTATTTTGCACTCTCGCCTCTCCCATGGCCTAAAAGCTAAATTTTTAATTTTTAAGTGTGAGAGGCGGTATTCCCCTACATTGGCACAGTCAGCCGGGGTCAGGGACTCAGGTTCAAGAACCGGCGAACAATACATGAGCAGGACGGCCTTCTGCATTTGTGCTGCGAGTGACACGCCGCAGAAATCAAATTATTATTATTATTACCTATCTCTATACCAAAATTTATTAAATTAGGACATCATCAGTTTAGGCATGAAAACGTAAAACACAGAGTTACTTCCTTTATAATATGTTTGGAAGTTTGGATAAGCTTTTCATTCCCATTTTTTTTTATTCCAGTGCTAGATAACGAGCTATCGCCTCCTGTACCCGCAGCGGGGGCACGATCGCTAGGTGGCGCTCGCGTCATCTTGCCAGCCGCATTGTCGCTGCTCGTGTTGGGCGCTTTGATTGCCATAGTTCTGCTTGTCAGGAGAAACAGTTAGTTCAAGATCAAACATACTGATAATATTTGTCTATTTATTTATTTAAAAGTTGCTTCAGCATTTTTATACATCTTTTATAAATCTGTTATAGACAAAATAAGAAACTCACTACGTGTACAAAATATGTCATGTTTACAACATTGGTTATAAAAATATATTAAAGTAATTATTAATGTAAAAAAACAGAATTCTTATCTAACTGTACACAACCAATATAAATTGTCGCGTATGTATATGTGCGTATATGTAATGTGCACGTGTGATGATGCGTGGATGTCTATCCATGGTTTTGCAAAACAGACAGCCATCTTTGAGAAAATTTTGAACCATTTGCTTATGGAGCCAATATTAATGTAGAATCAGATTCAGTTTTGGCCGTAGACTCCAAAAAAGGAATTTACTCATGCATGATTGGATGCAGGTTATGAAATCCTCAGATTAAGGTAGGACCTAGCTTTTGAACAAAAAGGTCTACAATTATTTGCCTGTTTTTATAGTACTAAGTGACAGGACGAACAAGTCGTCCACCTGGTGGTAAGCGACACGCCTGTCCCTAACAATTAATTAAGCAGAGCCACTCGGAGCATTAATCACAAAGATCGGACGGACACTGCCACTGCGCCCGACACCCTGACACATAAGTTGACAAGTCCCATATGCCTGTAATTTCACCAGCACCCTTACCTTTCGAAACCGGAACGCAATAATGCTAACATTATTGCTAGGCGGCAGAAATAGATAAGGTGGCAGTAATTCCCTGGACGAACTCTTTCACAAGGAGGTATACTGCTACTAAATATTTATTCTCCAGTTATACAATGAAAATTACTTGATACTGTTTTTACATGTACATACACTACGATTTCAGAAACAGGCGGTACAGAAACGGTAGCTACGGAAAGCGGCGTAGGCGAATCTCCATCAGTAGCGCAATTGCAGAATAAAGTGAACCGCGACCAGCAGTACCTTGCAGCGCGCGCCCAGCACCCCGCACCGCAGCACCATTACAAACATGCTTCGAATGGTGAGACCACCTTTCAAAGTTCCGTTAAAATTGAAGATTATGATTTTAACTTCTAAATCAGCTACTCACACGCCAACTTGAAGTACTTCCACTGGAATATCGTCTATCTTATTTGAATCTAACCATATCCTTGCAGCTGTGGCGCTACTTTTATTTTTTTATCCAGCTTGGCTTGGCCTCTACAGTATGTTGATTTGCATTCTCGCCATAGTTAAGAAATCAATAATAGAAATAATGCTAAATCATGTAAAAATATTTAAAAAATATATTGTGTTCAATATTCTGGCTAATTGTACCTAGTAAAGTTTTGTAAAATTATCCCCAATTGCATACACCGCGGAGGACAGTGACCCCCGCCACGCGCTTTACCGAGCGATACGTAATCTTTCTCGATCGCTAATTTACCTTTTTTTAATAATGTTTATGTACTAGTATTGATATAATTTACTAATTATTAACATTAATAATAAAGGTTTACTGAAAAAAGATTTTTTGTAACTTGGATTTTGTACTTACCAACTTTAGGTTACATGAAAAATATTGTTAGAAGTACTAAAACTAAACTAAACTACTAAAGTAGCTCCACAGCAGATACGTAGAGTACAGATATGCAGAGTATCGTTTCAACTTAGCACATTCTTCACAACAGAAAAAGCCGAAAAAAATCCAGAGACGATTTTTGCACGCAATTCTTCGATTTTCGATAATTCCACTCGTAATCTGCGTAAAATAAACGTTTCTATCGTTATAAGAACGCAGTTGATGGGTCTGGTGAACCTGGTAACGGTTTTTTTTTTGTATTAACTCTTGTTTACATACCAAACCACGGGCATTTCGTGAGAAACTAGAATTTGTGCGCGATATGTTAGCGGAACGTAAACACAATATGCAAGCTCGACTGATGATCTACCAATCACGCGCTCGATACGATACTCCCCCCCGTCCCTACCCGTACCCTACCACCAAATAAATCTAAAATGCATATTTTCTGCGCTTAGGTCATTGTTCAAATGCTTGCCGGTACCTGTGCCACGTGTGCAAGTCAATGGCCTTTGGATCAAGCAAGGTTACCGTAATTAAATAAAAAATAAGAATTTATGAATTTTTTTTTCGATTTGTTTTTTTTAGTGACTTGGGTTCAGTTTTGGATATAGAATGAACCTCTATAAATATGAGATACGAGAATGCAAATCAACACATTTTATGTAAGGAGGGACAAGAGTTTTGACAAAAGCAATACACAATCCAACACGAAGATCATAAAGTAGAAATTTGTGAAAGCATTGACAGTAGTGCAAAACCGCATTCATCACCTAATTCGCCACCCTCAGAGGTGGAATATTTTCTTCAAATTTAAATGGGACCAATATTGAGGTACCCTCTTTCCAACAAAAAAGAATCATCAAAATCTGTTCACACTTATCGCTTAACATACAAAAAAATCGAATTGAGACACTCCTATTGTTTTTTAACTCGGTTAAAAAGAAACCTCACCGCACGACGTACCATGCCTTTCCTGTACATCTGGTGCACCCTGGATAACAACCAACGACTATCTGACGCCGATTGACAAAAATGGCAAGCACTCAAGTGCGTGGTGTATGCGTTATAGAATTTCACCTAACATTACGATATCGTCCCAACAGAATACATAGAAGACATCTGTCCGTACGCGACGTTCCAACTGACGAAACCGACGGCATACAGCGAAAGCAGCTACAGCGGCAACGTATACAGTGGACCTTACCACTCCGTCAGAGGGTCCTTTGTGTATCATGACTTGAAACAAAATGACAAATATAAGGTAAGTGACTTCTATCTGCTTATTCTATAAAGCTACTCCAGAATATCCATTCATTGTAATTATAATGAAAAATAACTAATTATAGTTCTCCATTTTCAAGTAGAAAACCATCACGCAACAAGCTTTTTAGACTCACGATGAATACAAAAAATTATTGAAGTAGAATTGTTTACAATTGATATATATTCTAAAACTGAGTCATCCCTTTACTGCCACTATGCAAGCAACACAAATAATTGATTATTCTACAATTTTTGGACCATAAAAAATAACGAAAGTGTTGACCTCTACACGACGTGGTCGCTTCGCGAAAAATATGCACTTTTTTCCATTATTAAAAAATATTATTATTATTTGTGATATTAAGTTTACTTATATCACGATGTTTTACTACCATGATATCTAATATTTTTTTGTGAAATTACTCCACTAGTCTATTATGATTTAGAAAAATTCGTAAAGTCTGCTAGTTTGTTCCGAAGCTTAGTTGTGAAAGCGTCAGGCTCGGTATGCTGAAGGCACTGGTTGGATACCAGCCAGATCGAAGGAATTTTTCTTTGTGTCGAGCTTTACATTAATAATTGTTTTTTTTTGTTCTATTAATAAAAAAACATTGTTAATTTACAAATTTCAGGGCAAAGAACCAGAGTACACAAAAGTGCGAAGAAAAGGCAACAGACTCCGAGACCCGCACTCAGAAAGCCAAGGTCAGGATATCACATCCCAACCATAGATTGCACATTATTTAAAAAAAGCTTATCTATAAGTAGTTAGCTACATTTTATTTTACGTAGATTGCACTTTCTATTAATTAAGTTTGTAACCCGTATGACAAATTCAAATTTGACCAAAGTAATCACCTTTTATGCAACCTGTTGGAAGCGTAACTGGTGTTGTAATTTATAAAGGTAAGCATGCACACAGTATATATAAACTATGGACATTAGCTTCTATATTTTTTATTTATAAAAAAAAAGAGTATATGTATGGTCTTGCATTAAAATGTTACGTGAAATATAGTAGTTAGCATTTTACGCTTTCGTATTTAGCCTACATCAAAGTTGGTTGCTGCATTTCGTATTTTCATCATGATTGTTTGGATTGACACTTATTTTTTAACTCATGTCACAAGCTTGAATTGTTGTTAGTGTGCTACGAAAACTTCACATGCTCCGTTATCAACAACGTTAACAAAACGACTTAACCTGCCCACATTCAATGTAAACTTGTCAATTCATTTTCGTAGCATAATACCATCAAACTCATTATTCATCAATTTCCTCCATTCATTACTTGATACTAACAAAATGGACTTTATATTGCAGAATCGGACAACTTGGGCTCAACGGACTCGGAGGTGAAGAAGATACTAACGCTGCACCTGCCAATTACAGAGTACGAGAACGACGAGAGCGATGACGCGAGCGCACCACATTCTGACAGCGAGTCAGCCACACGGCTCAGACCTGCACATCCTACTACTTGTTAGTATTTATATATCTATGATATTTTCTATAACTTAAAATGCTATTAGTCAAGATAAAAAACATAATATAGGTAACGGAAACAATAGAACTACGCCAAGAATACAACAGCTAAATATAACAACATAATTGTACAAAACTTACAGGGTGTAAAAAGACCCTTAACGAAACCGCAATTAATATCGAACGCATACATAATGCGACTGCCGCTATGTGTATCTATATGTGTTTCTAAGAGCTGTGTCAGCATGGTTTTATTTTACGGCATGGCCCGTGGAAATGCCTGAGGTAATTCGATTTTACGGGATTGAACATCCGAGTGCAGTTCAGTTCTATTCTCGACGTGGTGCGAAAAAACCCACGTTTGGAACTGAACAGCAGTCAAAGTTCTACGAAGACTACATGACCACTTCGCTTAGTAAGTATATACGATAAGACAAGACTGAATGCGGATCGAAGACACTCACACTCATGCACTCTGTTGCATGCATTACATTGCGCGTCCTAAAAAACGACCGTTTTTTAATATGCACCTAAAAATAAAAGTTGTTTCCCAGTAATTATTTTTGCTTAGTGTGCCTCAGTTTGATGTATGTACATTATGTGTACTTTTCGGCTTCGTTCGCAGAAATTCTGTTTGGGCACGAAACACCAGACAATATAGTGCAACAGAGACAAAACTATAATATGTATAGTGTTGTGTTAGCCATGACCAATAGGAAACAATTTGCTTTATGGCCTGTTGTTATTCACTTTATTCTCTTGTCAAACGAAAAATGAACCTGCAAGTGATGTGTTTCGAAATGGCCTAAATTTACCATTTCACTTTTGGTTTGATTGTCGGGCACATTTAATCACTTAGGAACAACGTCCTCGTCCTGCAATTAGATAGTTGCAGGTTTGATCTCTGATACGACCTGCGTTATGACAGAAAATCAATAAATGAAGTAGTTCAACTTTATTATTGTTTTATTTATTATTATTTTATTATTATATATATATATTATTATTATTATTAGACTATGGCTTATAGATTTCAGGTTCCAAAAGTTCCACTTGCTTTGAGGAGGTCGAAAGTATTGGATTTCCGTAAATGAAAAAGTATGGCAATTCTTTACGAAGTATAGTTTGAGTAATTCGTGATTTAAAGTTTTGAACTCTTTTATAATTTCATGTCAATATTGTTCCAGATCCAAGCGTAGAGCGCGAAGAATCTTCATCTTCATCAGAAAATTCAATAGGCGGCGTGGTTCGCAAGGCGTTTCCGTCGCGAAAGGGTAAAGCCGGAGCTCTGGGTAAACGACACGTGCGGTCTTCGAGCGGATACAGTAGTCACAATGACGAGACAACATTCAGGTAATTACGTCCACCAAGATTTACTAAATTTTCTCTAATAATAATCTTTTCAAAATTGAAGTTACTTTTTAATGTCATAAGTATGGTGCGGAATTAAAGTTCAAATTTAAAGCTTATTTTAATTCTGGAGTCTAAAATCCCCAAACAATATAATTTTATAGAAGTCCACAAATTTTTTTCAAAAACAAAGGTTTAATTAATTCTAATTCCGAGCCTGTTATAAACCTAGAAACCGATATGCATTCCAGTATATCAAACTACCCTTCGTTCAACGACCACATCCACCCACCGTCGCGGTTTTCAGACGACACGGAGTGCGAGGGCCACCATCGACGCAAGCGCAGCGCGCACCACCACTCCTCCCACACGCCCGACAACAAGATGTCCAGAGAAGCCTTCCAGATTAATGTTTGAGGAACGTAATGCCATCGAAGCAGGCAAAGTATGGCTCGTATAGCTTGTGCTGGCATCTACCGGTGAAATCATCATACACACGACCAACTCACTTCTCTTCCCTAATGAAACTTTAACGACATCGACTTTTATCTTGACAAAAAAATTGTTATAAATTAGGACTATTGTATCTCTTATGATTATGAGTCTTTTGGTCTCTTTCTACGCTCAAAATGAGCTATACCAAAAGTATTATAACTCGATCATTTTCTAACTTGTTGCCAAAGTACTATAATAATCATGTACATACAATTTGTAGATAGGTTATAGCTAAAAATAATAATATGGATTAGTGCCACATACAATACTTGTTTTTGTACTCCAGAATTGCGAATGTAAAGCTACAAGTTGTTGTTTAATAGTAACAGGTGGCATCGACACTGCAGAAAATAAAATTAATCAGTGTTGTAATAGGTCAATGGTGACGTAATGTGCGGCCAATTGGAAAGCGCCTCAATTCGGTTGCGCCATCTATTTTCAAAAGACCGATACGAAAATTATGGTCTAGCTAGGTTCTGAATCAGTTCGACCGTTTTGTACATAGCATAGTAATTAACATGTACGGTACGAGTATCGAATATAAAAGTAAGAAGAACAATAATTAATATAAAGGTAATTATATTTTAAACTTAATGCCTTATTGACCAAAGTCTTAAAACTAGTTACGGATTATACAATAACATTGTATAATTATTTCCAAATAATTCATTATTGATTGTTTGATTGTTGTATAAAGTTTATGAAAACAATTGTTTTCATTGGCGAGTCGTATCATTGTGTATAGTCTAGCGTTTATGCAGAAACATATTGGCGTGACAGGCAATGTATTCCAATTTCAAATACTGTTATATATGATATCCCCTTCGATACCCGGTTTAGTAAAGATTACAGACGCTTAAATACAGCTGTAATTTCTTTTATAAATGTATGTTTATATTACTGCCAAATTCGTACTTGCCAAACTTTAGAGAAAACTATAAAAATGTAAATTAAATATTCTAATGCGTATGTATTAATGTAGATGTTAAAGTTGTGAAAATAATATTAAACCGTGAAATATAAATAACAGTAGATTGTGTCACTATGAAACAAAATAATATATTTACGGAGACGAAAAGAATTGAATCCAATGGGCACAGGATTTAATGTAATGCTATTTTCAATTCCTTTTTAGATCATGTTGTGTTGTCTTTTTCTAAATAAGTGGAAAATAAACAAAATACGTATTACTACAATCCACACTGAATGATGTATCTTAACTTTTTTCACTGACATTGTACAGGTAACAAAATTACCGCAGTTTTTAAGGTTGATGAGCAAGAGGCTTTTTTGACTGGTGATTAACTTATATGCCAATTATCCAAATCTATTACTGTAACAAACTATTAAAATTAACATTGAACGTCACGTTTTGCGGTTTCAAACCATATTACCAAAAACTACGACCGTGTTGTTCGTAGGACCTCTAGAAACTTGACCTTTATTCCAATATTTTTAGATTTATAACAGCAAACATCATCAGTGATCAGCCTACACTGATATCTAAACGTAATTATGATCACCGAACAACTAATATTAAATGCAATGCTTAATAAGAAATATGATTATATAAATTATTAGAATATGCAATCCTCAGTAACACATGACAATACACTTACCTATAGCTTGGTGAATATGGCAAAAAGTTAACTTTATAATGTACATTTGAATTGTATCAATGTGTTTAGCATAGTTTTTGGGCAGAGAAAACGAGGTTTTATGAATAGCTGGATTACTACGGATAGCCCCATACGTGTTTGGTTGGAATCCTACTTTCGCTTTTTATGGGCACAGTGCCGTCACGTGTCCTGGAAATGAATTTTGACCCTGAATCCCTGTCAAAGTCCTTACACATATCGTCCTTTCCTGACTAGCTGTCGTAATTACCATTAGGCAATTCCTTCAGGGTAAATTATGTCCGGGTTAGTAACTTCATCTCAAGAGCTATATTTCGTGTTAGACTTCTTGTTTAAGTAATATAAATAAAAATAAAAAAATAAATAAAGAAAAGACTTGTGTAAGTTCTTTAAAAGATACATCAATTCATGTTCTGTATAATATGATTACTCGATCTAAAATGTAATATAAAAAAAACTTCGTTTTCTCTCCTCATGCCATAGTTTATGAGTGTTGAACACTTAACACGACGTTTTGTATAACGACACAAGTTTTTAAGTGAATTTTGTGGGTTTATAATAATTTACAATCGTTTATGTTGAATCTCTCGTAATTCCAACGAAGACTGCCCTTATAATTATCGAGATCTATTTTATATAAAGTCTAGTCACAGATTCCTAGTCGAAATAAGTAGTTATTGGGTTTTGTTACATTTGCTACCATGCTTTAGTACCGCGTCTATACTAAAAACCAGTTCGTATAGCATGACATTTGAATGTTTGCATGTATAAGCGCGTTGATAAAGCCTGCTGCAAATGTAACACAATCGGTTTCAGTTATTTAAAAATTTGTCCTAAGTTTCCGAGTAAAATAAGGAAAAAAATTCACTTTCAACTTTTACGACTTTTTTAAAGATGTTTACTAGAAATTCGGTTATTCGCCCAAAGCTATTTTATCGAATAGCATTTTTTATACCAGTTTACTTGAATTCCTACGAAAATTTTAATTCGATTAAAGCGTTTCTTAGCTCACCAATGATGTCGATTCTTTTGTGCAATACACGTTACTTAAAAAAAAGACGAATAATAAATGTAATACTGTTCGTTTCATTTTTGTACTTGTGTACAAAAGACAACATAGTTTTGTATTGGTGTTAGAATACTTTATAGGGCTATAGAAGCGCTGCAGTGGCGCCACTATGGCACTGTAGCCCCGCCGTTACTAATTTTCATACAAATATTTATAACGCAGCCTCAGTGCCCCTGTTGCACCACGCGCGCCACTTTTGCGGACCAGATATTCGCATGAAAATTGGTAGCGGCCACTGCAGCGCTTCGCAGTATATTTAATACGTTGATGAACCTAAATAAATGGAAATTACCTATCAAAGGCTTACCCGTAAGTACAAAATTTACAATCCCTGTTTGAGTTTAGTTCCGTTAAATAATTTTCCAGTTTACAAACGTGAACAGAATCGACGTCAATGATTGAAATTAACTTGGATGTTGAATCTAGTTTAAAATTTTCTAGTCAATGTACCATATCATTTTAAAGGTTTTGTTATACACAGATACACGTAAATATAAGAATTAGTTAACCATGTTGTTAAAGATATGTTTTTACAATGCAAACAAAATGGATTACTAGAACAGTATGATGTGAACAAAAATAAAAAATCATTTACTTGAAATTGTCTATTTGTTATTATTTCATTTACCTACATTTATTAAACTACAGTGACATGAAATTATACTAATATATAACAATAAGAGTACAACCTCAAAATAGGGTTTGTTACCCTTCAGAGATTAGACTATTATTGTTTAATGTTACTTACACAATGTTAACAAACTGTGGTACCGCCAATGATGTTATACGTGTTTTAAAAAAGGTAAATATGTTACGAGCATCCGCGTCGTGAAAACTCGAAAATGTCCTAATTGGGATCTTCTTGCAGTTACTCTCGAGTCGAGGAAAGGGTCGAACGTGAAATTTGTGAGTGTGTCATTTTATTCAGATAAACAAAATGCCGTCGTTGTATATTTGATAACTACACTACCAGGAATCTCGTACTCTGAGTCAGGTAGCAAAAATATTTACATTATTGCTATATTTTAATTATTTTTCTGTTAATTTATTATTAAAAAATAACCTTAAAATAGCATTGTTCTAAAGAGAGTACCTACTTTTGTGTAAATGTTCATTCTGTTCGACAAAATCATAATCTATGTCCCGGCAAATGCACTTGACGCAACCTTTAAAAGACGGCTGCCTCTTTTACTTATTCATTTTACTTATTATTTATCTTTTGTACTACTTATTACCGCAAATTTGTAAACATTTGTGCAGTTTCTGTAAGCTGCGAGACAGATTTCAAACGCAGATTACTAGAATGTAACATATCTTGTGTATAAGATCGTTGGGCGCCGCCATAAAAACAGACAAACTTATAAATAAATATTATTACCACCACAGACAATATTTTCTTTTTTACCCCGTTGGTAATGGACTCTTTTTAATTTATGGACGCAATGAAATGTCTATATCAAGAAATTAATCAATTAGGTAACCCATACTCAGGTGCGGAAGGATGTCAACTGACATTGGGGTCGACCGCCATATTTAAAATTATTTTTACAAAACTGAAATGGTGCAATTTTACAAAAGCACCACCAATAAGCAAAAGAAGCCTGTTTGTTTGGTTTCTTGCCATGGACATTTTACATAATTTGTTTGGTAATCAATTTTAAAAGTTCAAAATACTGTCGAATTGAAAGTGGACAAAAAATATACATACATAAGCTCACGCCCTAGTCCCACAGGAGGGGTAGGCAGAGAGTACAGAACGACTGACACTACTCTAGAGCCTCGCATACATCAACTACCCTTTTCATACAACTACTTTCATTCTTGTCACTTCGGATCCCAGCCTTTTTGAGGACATCACTGATCTAGTCAATGTTAAGTCCTTCTGGGACGTCCTATTAAAACCCTTCCATTCAATCTGTTTGGTAATTCTTCTTACATCCATTCACTCTACATGCCCAAACCACCTCAACATACCTTTCTCTATTTTAGTCAGTAAATATGCCTAACAAAACTGATAATACCTAAATCCATTACTCTTAACATAAAGTACATAAAATGTATCTCGTTTGATTCATACACAGCACTTCACGCATGCACATACTCAATCGCTGTCGCTGTTTTCGTCGGCAGTAAAATCAAACGGCCTGAACTTCCGTCTGAACTTAGCCACATGCTGATCTTCCTCCTCTCTACTGAGAAGGCATTGGCGCCAATCCGCTTTGTCTTCACAATTTAGTATCGGAGGACTTGATAACACATCCCTGTAAGAAAAATAGTATATAGGAATTAATTCAAATGCCAGATCCATGGTCGTTTCGCTAAAATTTTATTACTACTTCATAATTCATTTATTTGTGATTGATGATTGAAGATGCATTTACTCACGCGCACTTCATCAGACCAAAGTAGGTGCAACATGTTCTTTTAATAATACGACTTGGGCACACGGATTTAATAAGTCAGTTAGGAATTTGGGTAAATTTTAATGATATAATTGTAAAACATAACTAGAATAACAAAATAAAAAATTTAATTTAAAAACGTCAACATAAATATACTAAAATGAAAAATTGGACAATATCGTTCAGGATTTGTCATTTAAAAATTAGGATACTGTACAGTCAACAGTACATCACCATCAATACACTTTTGTTTGAATATCGCTTCCAGTGCAACGTGCAAGATCCGTGAAATGTGTAACTAGTCGTAATGCCGTCTGATTATTTTATTAGTCAATAAATTGTTTACTTGCTTTTTAAATAGCATAATGTATATTTATTATACTATTTATAATGCATAGTAGAAAATTATTGTACATTTTTAGCGGTATTACAAAAATACTTTACTAAATGTGGAAATTGATAATTGTACATAATGACGCTTGGCGTTCATTTTAATAACATCGTAAATGGATAGCTTAATTGATGGCGTACGTGAGGAAAGTTCAGCTGCATAAGTAATTTCTGTGCCGGTGGTTAAGAAGGGTTTGGAAACCTGGCTTAACGTTGCCATGAACTATACGAGATCTCTCGGACCGAGTCCACTCAGATTACGTGTTTACACGTTACGAGTAGCGTCCGAGTGGACTCAGTCCGAGAGTACTCATACAGGAAAAATCCAGCTTTATAGAGCAGAACGACAGTACTATAGAGTGAAGAAATTATTGTAGAAATGAGTGAAGAAATAGTGATTACTGAATAAATGAAATTGGAATGGAAACGCGCAAACGACTGCGTTCCGTGTGGTGTGGCGCTACACTAATACATTTGCGTTCGACTGTACGTGTCAATTCTAAAGTAAATCTAAGATATGTTAGACTTCTTTTATTAATTATTGTATGAATATTATGACCTACATAGTTTCCTGTACTCGAAGCTGCTTAGACACGAATGAAAACCCCCTGAAGAAACTTTAAAAAATCTCTATGGCTTACAAACAGACGCAAATACTGAGTTGGTATCCCATTTGTTACTGTAAATAGTAAGTACTTAGTTGGCAATGTAAGTATTAAAAAGTAAATAATCGCATACACACCTGCCAAACTGCAAAGGAAAATATTGTTTTGTCTTGATGTAAATTTGTTCGCCAGTGGGCAACTCCGCGTGGAAATACGGCGAGCCGGCGAACGTCACCTGCATGATGTCCGTGTACGGGGGAAGCACTTCCAACTCGAGGCTGTTTATGCCCGCTTCATCCTGTAATACATTCATTAACGTAACTTTCGAGATACTGGCACCTAAAGTTATTTTTTTCTTGGAAAAATGTCACTTACGCTGATTTTGCATAACAATAAAACTGAAACTAAATAAGATATAAAAAACCGCTTATAGAGGGTTACGTATCTTGTTTCGCGGATTTTAGATATGTTATTAACTCAATTTCGCTAAAAATGTCGATTACGTTAGTTATGATAAGGAGGGCAGTACACTATTGTAATGAAACTAAACGCCACTACATATTTTTTAAATACTGTAATTTTTACCACATGCCATTACTTAGTTTTAGTTATCGAGTATATAACCTGAAATAGAAACGAAATGTCATTTAATTTGTTTCAAAACTATTCTGTCGTCAATTCGACTACTTTAACTTGAGCTTTGCTATAATGGGCGAGAATTGAAAAAATACATAATTATTTAATTACCGATGAAATGTGACTCCGTTTGTTTTGTACTTAGATGTTTTGCTGTTTTTCCAACACCGCCAAATGGAACAGCCTCCCATTGTTATAGATATTATACTTATTACAATAAATACAGAATATTTTTGAAATATACGGAGACGTACACACAGGTCAGTTGTTGGCGCTGTACTATTTCAGCATTCCAATTTGTGATTTCAGTGCAAACGAGAGTTGATATTTAAAAGTGATATAAGGCCCATTTGCCTGATGAGTTGCCAGGGATGGATGGCCCTTATTTCGTCTCTATTTCTGGTTATATACTCGATGGTTTTAGTTTATCTTAGTTTTAGTTTAATTGTAGTTTATTTTAATGGGGTTTAAAAGGGAAAGGGTGCTGGTGAAATTACAGGCCGATGGGACTTGACAACTTATGTCTCAGCGTGACTGGCGCAGTGCCCCTCAGAACTATGCGATTTAGCTCGAGTGGCACTGCAACTGTTATGGATGGGCGTGTCGCTCAAAATAAGCGCTTTGTCGTCGAGTTCCGGATACCAGCCCGTTGCACCAAGTACCAAGCAGGCGTGTCGCTTACGATCAAGCGCACGACTTGTTCGTGCCGTTACTTGATATTATAAACAAAGTTACTGATGCGTTCTGGTAAGTGGGCTCCAACCACAGATAACACCTCGGTACCAACCCAAGAAAAAAATATATACACATACCCATTGTAAAGTACAAATGGAACACAGTTCCCGCCATTTCAAATATTCCAATGCGGATTGGAGTTAACTTTCAAACTCAAAATTAAATAACCTTTATTCCATAGGTCAGCAAATTACACTTGAAATCTTTATTGATTAAACTGTACTACTCGTTCGTAAGGCAGATACTCCTTTCTGATTCCTTCGATCCGGCCGGATTCGAACCGACGTCTTCTAGCAAACCGTGGCAGACGCTATGCCAACTAAGCCACGGAACGAACCAGCGGACCTCGCGAATTTGCGTTAGTTTGGACGCGTGTTGTCGGATCTTCGCATTTGTTTTCAACGACTTTTTAGCCGTAGCGCCATCTATGAAAGTATTTCGTCGCCCAGTTAGGTAAGTTCACAGCTACCAGCCCTGGCTAGAGATGTCGCTATTAACTGTAATTAAGGTCATATGTATTTATTTATTATAATCGACTGCCTTTTCAGAGTTTTATGGCACAGACCGGTTGAATTAATAAAACGCTCACCTGAAAAACCTCAAGGATCTGCTCGCTGCACTGTTTGGGAACAGGCACGCACTGGATCTGCATGTGTGCCGATCTGTAGTTCCTCTCGAAAAACACAGCCACCTTATTCATTGGACTGTAGAAGCTCTTCAACGCCTCTTTGAACCTTTTTATTTCTATCACTACTTCATCTGGCGCCTGGAAGTTTGGTTAATTTATGTATCATCAGTCAAGGATTTTTTCAAGACTATATATATAAAAAAATATATTGAATCGGTCACTCTCGGACTAGTGTTCACTACCTAATTTCCGTGGCAATTTTTATTATTTGAATATTCAAGTAAATTATAGTGTAATTATTAAATGATGTTTCACGATACGATACTCGAATATTAAATAAATATTGCAGGATAAAAAAATCGAGTACTTAAATAATAAAAATTGCCACGTGAATTAGGTAGTGAACATTAGTCCGAGAATGACCGAAAAACTAATAAACATTACCTACATTGATTCTTTTGTCTATCGAACAAAATGGGGTGGCGTGGGCGTTTGTGACTTATTATTATTATTATGAATACATTAGGCTACATGAATACATGGCTGAATCCAATAGGATACATAACGTACCCTGATGGCTTGACCTACCGCCTTTCAAGCAGAGGCCGTGGTTTCGGATCCTGGCTGCACCGCGGAGTTTTTCAAAATTTATGTGCGATATTTAATGTAAAATTCACCATGAGCTTTTTCGGTGAAATAAAATATCATAATGAAACCTGCACGTTGAAGAAGATTCACAACCCTCGGAAAATGTGTGAAGTCCCTAACCCGCATTGGACCGGCATGGCGGACTATGGCCTATACTCTCGCTTGAGTAGAGACCCGTGCCCAATAATCGATAGATAATGATAATGATGATTGATAGACCTCGTTTTGCCTAAATTATAAAGTTTTAATTACGCGTTTGTGAAAAAAAAATAAGCCTAAGATAGGCGGTAGAAAAAATTATGTTGAGTTACAACCATAATGTAAGAAGAGTGGAAAGAAATATTATCTAGAGTGTTAATTATTAATAACAAAGATCGAACACTTAGAAAAAATTCCTTCGATCCGGCCGGATTCTATGCCACACACATAACCTTGCCAGACGCTATGCCAACAAAGCGTCTGCCACGGTTTGCTAGAAGGTTTGCTGCTATTAATAATTATAACAAATTAGTGGAGCAATTTCACAAAAAATAATTGAATAATCATGTAGTAAAACATGACGTGACATTCAATAAAAACTTGAAAATTAAAGAGTGATCATTTATACATTAGTCTTCATGGCAACTAAAAATATCTTGCTGAGACCAATTACATACAGAATGCTGAATGTTAGAATTCTAGTAGACAAGCATGCAAGTAATTCATCCGTTATTGATAATATTGTCAAAATGTATAATTAAATATGGCCATGAATACAATGTCTTGTATGCTATAATGTGAAGCATGTGTGAAGTATCAAGTATACAGTATCATAAGTCTACGCATTACGCACTACGCATTTCTATTTATTAAACCAGATCATCTATATAAATAACGTAAACAATTTGTCTTCATCGTGTAAAGTTGTCAAAATTGAGATAGTACCGGTTGCCAGTTCAGTCGATATGTATATTCCTATTTACTATGTTCAAATGCCCCAAACCAGAATCATAACGGAAATCATATTACAATAAAACTTACCCTCGTAATAGCCTGATGATGAGCAATAGGCAGTATCAGCACATGGTACGGTGTGAGAGGACCCTTAGGCAACGCCAGATAGCAGTGAGTGCCAACCGATATGACGAGATGCTTTTCTACACTGGGCGATGACAGGCAGAACCAGCATTGATCTACACGGTAACAAAATAAAACACGGTAAAATGGTTTCATCACACTTGCTCGTAAAGAGTATGATTGCATGGTGGCTAACTTGACTATCATGCTCCAAATAAAACCCTCGCGCCTTTTTTCTTTCCATTGTAGCTGTGGATTGTGGATGTGCATTTTTATTTGTAGCACGACATACTTCCTTCCATAGGTCAGGTCCCAGTTTAAGCAAGGAGGTTACTTAAGTTCGAAATTAAAACGTTCGCTTAAACAGAAATTTAATTGCAATTCAGCCTCATACTTCTTAAACACTTATTATTCAGAATTTTAATTTATTTTAATTATTTTCCGTATAATTTTTTAGGTTTTTTTCTATGTTATATATACAATTGTCTTTTCGAACACTAACAAAAATTCCTTTGATTCGGCTGGATTCGAACCAGCGCCTTCAGCATACCGTAGCTGACGCTCTCCCAGCTGAGCTACGAAACGATAAGGAACCAGCAATCCTTACTAATAGAAAAATTCGTAAGGTAACAAATAATATGTAGATGAATGTTACATTTTTTTTTAATGTAATCATCTAACAACGCTTCTTAGATACCACATCCGTAGCAGTAAATAATGATTAATACTCAAAATTAAATATAGGTAATTGTAAATCGAATAATCATAGGATGTATACTAAATAATACTTGTTACAACTAATACGCGATTGTTACATATATGAACAATATAATTTACTATGGAACCAGAGAATTGTGGTACTTTAGCTTTCTTAGATGTTTTAATTAAAAGAAATCCTAATAACACCATAATAGGCCATACTGTATTTCGAAAGAAAACCCGTACAGATAGGTACCTCAATGGTAATTCCCATCACCATCCTAGCCAGTTAGCTACCGTGGGCAAATCTGTGTCTGCGACAGTAATCATCTGGCAGGGGAACTTCATCATATAAAGCAAGTCCTAGTCCAAGCATGCGAATAAGTGGAAGAATCCACCCCAATGCCGCAGGCCCCGTGTGAAACCACCAACAGTCGAGCGAAGACCTGCCATTTTACCTTACGTGAGAAGTGTTACAGGCAAGATCTGAAGAGTCCTCAGGCGAGCATCTATCAAGACCTATTTCAAGCCCCTGAGGAAGATTTCTCAGTTCCTGAGACCCGTGAAATGTAACATCCCCTTACAGGATGCAGGAGTGCACAAGCTTGACTGTGAGTGCGGTCTCTCTTATATTGGACAAACGAAACGAAATATTTGTACCCGCGCCAAAGAACATATGGCTGATGTCAAACAGCGTCGTGTAAACAAGTCTGCAGTCTGCGAGCATGTCATGGATAAACATTCAATGAAGTTTGACAAAGCCCAGGTACTTGCAAAAGAAGTCCGTTATCTACCCAGGATGCTGCAATAAGCCATTGAAATGAAAAAACATCCTAATTTCAACAGGGAAGATGTTTTCTCCGTACCACCAGTTTGGGATCCAGTATTTCCTCTAATCCCAAACAGACATAAAACTGCAGTACTAATTAATATGTTTTAGTTTATTCTAATTCCTATTATTAATTAATAACAAATTGAACTTAATAAAAATTCATTCAATAAAATAATTTGTACAACTTAATGAAGCGTAAATTGGAATGTTTTCTTTGTAAAATTAAAAATAAGGTATTTAATTAATAACAATTGTAACCATAGTGAAAAAATATGGTGGTTTGCAATAATATTAGACATAACTGGTTGATGACTCTACCACCTCAGTCAACCGTGACCATGGAACCTGTAAAGGGCCCGAAACATCGGTTTATTTGAAAAAACAAATATAGGCGATTTAAATCTGAAAAATAGTTTCATTTCCAATAATACTATAGTTTCTATTTAAAAAATGCTAAAGCAAACAACGAACAAGATCACATCAGATATTACTAACCAAGATCAATGCCTTTCTTTTTCTTCTCAGATTCTTCTCCACCTTTTCGTTTTCTCTTTCCATGCTGTCCGTCGTCGTCGTTCGCGTCCATGTTGAAGAAGAATTGACCATTGCCCGTAACCTGTACAACAATATTAAATGTATAACAAGTTATATCGAGTTCTTAGGTTTTCGCGATTGTGGATATAAACAATTAATATATAAATTTCAAACAAACCAACATCTCGGGCACTTTACAACCAAAAAATGCCAGCTTAGCTGCCCAAAACACTGGTTGTACAAAAATTATATTTTTAAATTATATACGCGGTTTAGACCCGAAAGAATAGTTTCATTTTCCATATATGTATGAAGTATATGTAAAACATAGCGGTAGAGCCACTTCTTCAAGTACTGCCACTTCGCCTATTTCTGTAAAGACAGGACAAGTCTTTCCATTCTCGCAAATCGACAAAAAATAAAAACAACACAAGTTGTCGTTACAAGCAAAACAATGTATTTAGTTCTGTAAGGCGTTTTGACAAAGAACACAAACAACTTAAATCAAATTCAAAACAATCACAGACAACCTACATAGAAGGTGTGTCAGCGAAAAGGTTTTCTCACAATTTCTGCCGCCAAGAAGTAATGTGAGCATTAGGCTGCTTTTCCACCAGAGATGTGCCACGTAGCGACGCGGTGTGCGAGGAAAAAATCCACCAATAGAATTACTGCATTTTCTTAGCTTCGCTTAGCGCAGCTCCGGTGGAAAGGGGTTGGCGAGGCTAAGTATTTGTACATACAAAATAGAGGGAGATGTGTACAAGGAATGTGCGCGAGGGATGCGGGCGAGGAATGTGCGCAAAACGGTGTAGGAAACTAGAGCTACTGAAAGTATGACCCTAACTGACACTGACACATCCGCGCATAGCTGAAAAGAGTCCGTAACGCATCCTCGCACCACGCCGCTGCATATGCTCTCATCGCATAGCTACCTCGCAAAGATTTGGTGGAAAACATCGCACCGTTTCACAGCGTCGCAACACAGCCTTGCACCGCCACGCTACGTCGCACATCTCTGGTGGAAAGGTAGCCTTACAGTGTTCCAGCTTGAATTGTGCTGGTGAAACTACAGTCACGTGGGACTTTCAACTTATATTTTATGAAGTGCGCAGTGGCAGCGCCCCTCGGTACTTTGCGAAATTAAAATTCTGAGTGGTACTGCAGCTTTCGAGGATAGCAGTGTTGCTGACGACTAGTTCGTCCCGACACTTAGTATCATAAAAGAAAACCCTAAGCTATTCGAGTTAAGGGGTTTTTTTTTGTGCGAGAATATTCTCATATGCACCGTCTAGCCTGTGACGGAAATCAGTACCGTCTAAAATAGGTAAGTACTGTAGCAGGCTGCATTGATTGCATTTAGAACTGTCTAAATAAATGTGGGTTTGTATTTAGAATTAGATAAAATAAACAAGGATAGTGGTAAAAAGAACATCGCGGTGGTTCTAGACGAATTCTCGAGTTGTACGTACGCAGTAAATTTCTCGAATCTTATTAAAAAGTACCTGTCGCAACGCTAAAACTACGGCTCCGCTCCCACAGAACCCTTCACTTACCGTAACAACTTTCCCAGGTTGATGTTGCTTCAACAAATTAGGATCATAAGGGCACGCAGTTTCATCCGTAGTGCTTTGCAGCAATTCTGTCATTCGCATCTTCGAGATTGGTTGGAGAGAGCAGGCGTAGATCCATTTCTCTTTATCTTTATTACCAACAGGAGCTAACGCTATGAAACGCGTTGCGCATTCTTTGTAGTCTTGATGATGACTTTGATTTCTGTGAAAAAAAAACAAAACCATTGAATTTGTATATTTACAATAATAAAAAATTTGGTATTTTTGGTTAGTAGAGATAAGTTAGTTACATAAAATTGTAGGATCTGTCTGTCACTATAGTATCTGCCTACAATAAGTTCTGAGTTTGCCTTGGGAGTCACTGAAAGACCTCAACTTACGACAGTCATTTATTTGTATGAAAGTCCCAAAACGGCGCTGCATGCATACAGGTTTAATCCTAGTTCGGCTGCAGAGGCTTACATAATTTGAAATGTACAATTTTCTTAGCCTTATTTTATAATTTATAAATGATCATTTTGTATGTCTGTACACTGTTTGTTTAAAGTAAATAAACATTTATTATTATTATTATTTATTATAAAACAACACACTATCACACCGGATAGCAACTGCCACGCGATCGCAATACTCAAAACTGATGATTCTGCAGCTTCACTCACACTTACAGAGTCCTTACAAAGTAATATCAGTAACATAGACCATCACAAATCATCAGAATATTTTCACACATTGTTTCTTTTACAAAGAATATAAATACTGCCACCGTTGAATGTTTGTATTTATGTAATACAAAAAGAAAACAAACTTAGAAACAAAATCTATATTTCGAGCATACAACAAATAAGATACAATGCGAAAGATTTTTTCATTAGTGTTCCATCTTTGCATTCATAATTATTAGAGGTATAACAGACTAGTGGGGTAATTTCCCAAAGAAATAATTAAATATTATGGTAGTACAATATGGTGATATTCAATAAACTTAATATTACAATTTATTAAAGCGCTGGTAGCTGTAAAGGTACCTAACTGAATGAAAAAAAAACTTTTATAGATTTCTCTTTGTTGGCGCTACGGCAAAAAGTCGTTAAAAGCCAAAAATGTATTTGATCCTTGTATTAATAAATAATTTGAAATGCAATAAAACTTTACCTGTAAGGCTGCCTTTCAAAAAATTTGCTTGTAGAAGGTACAAAATGGTACCTTGGTTTTATGTGTATAGCCAGCCATGCTATCAGATCTGAAAGTCTTTCTTTCTCTACCTCTACCTGTAATAAAAGAATGTAATTGAAACAGTTTGTGTTTATTGTTGCTAGATTTCATCCTATAATATATATAAGTTTTTTTTTGCTGTCAAGCAAGGCAAGTACCATACATATATTAGCTTACTATACTTACAATACTAGCTTTCTTTCTAGTGGACTTACAATACTAGCTTTCTTTTTTTGTTGGAAAGAGGGTACCTCAGTATTGGTCACATTTAAATTTGAAACAATATTACACCTCTAAGGGTCTAAAACCAGGGGATGACTCCGGTTTTGCGCACTTTCCGGTAACCGATTTCAATAAAATTTGGCAAATAGATCTAATCCCACGAACTTTTGAGGTCGGATTTTGTAATAAAATAGTTATAATTATTGAAACAATGTCAGAGAAAAAAATTAGTTTCTTTGAAATTCCGCAAATAGTAAGGGTAGTAATTTAATACCTTTTCAAATCCTAACAACCAACAAACGTTTGATACAACCCATTGGGACAAAGAAATAAAATAATATATTTTTTTATTATTTTTATACCAAGTTACAGGATGAACAAGTCGTACGCCTGGTGGGAAACGACACACCAGCTCTTAACAGTGGTACTGCAAATGCGTCCGTCACCCTGAGACATAAATTGACAAGTCCCATATACCTGTAATTACGCCAGCACCCTTACCCTTTAAAACTGGAACACATTAATGCTGACAGTTTGGCAGCGGAAATTGGCAAATTTCAATATGCACATATAATGCATTTTTACAGCACTAAATTAATATAGTTAAGCTTCAATGTTATCGAATCTTGTTGCTATGTTACAGCATTGACATCCATTACCATGTTTAGACTGTTTGATGTTTCCTCATGTTCTTACTTTTTGACATTCATCCTCTTGTATCCCAGAAGGCCAAAGCGTAGTAATCAACATGTCGACTCCTCTGAACTCGCTCTGGCCTCTGAAGCACGAATCCCTCACTGCACTGCAGTCGCTTGGCTCAAATGTGACCATCGGTATATCCTTGCCAAGTTCTCGGCGCGAGAGGCCAGTAAGATACGCTATTTTAACACCTGCACTTGTGGTGTATATACCTCGTTTGCCTGAAATGGTGGAAATTAACTTACAATTTTTTTTTTCAATAGAAATGTTTTATCAATAGTGCAACAATATGTAGACGTAACAAATGGCTATTATAATGTTTTTTTTTATATAATATCAAGGAGCAGGACGAACAATTCGTGCGCCTCGTGTTAAGTAACACGCCCGTCCATAAGAGTTGCAGTGCCACTCACACTTTAAAGCTATAAACCGCAAAGATCTCTGAGGGGCACTGCCACTTCGCCCTTCACCATGAGACAAGTTGACAAGTCCCACATGCCTGTAATTTCACCAGCAACCATACTCTTCAAAACCAGAATGAGGTAAATGCTTACATTACTGCTCGGCGGCAGTAATAAGCAGTAGAGCTTGTCTCGTCTGACGAACTCTACTGCTACTGAATTATATGTAATAATATAACTGCCTGATGTACAGCTATGCAACTGTCTATTCAAATAATAAGCTGAAGATATTAACATAGTATAATAAAAGTATGATAATTCCATACAAACGTAGCAGCGCGGCTTGTATACATGTGTGCACGCCCAACATGCGCCATGTACGGACGCACACATTCGCATAATCTCGCGGTGCACTCACATTGCATGACGTGACGAGTGTTTAAAAAAACTTCCCATAGTAGACATGTTTACTGTTGCGTTTACCGTTGCTCGAAAAAGAGTGCTTCAAATTACTCTGTATTTCATTTATATTTCATAATCATACTTCCATAATTGATATGCCAATGCTGGTATTAAAATATCAATATACAGAGGTTTTTTTAAATAGTCTTAGGAACCATTAAGATCTTTTTTTGTGAAAACAATTTTGGCATAGTCAATTTTTTGGTCAAGCATTAATAAAAAGAATAAAAATGATCAAAATTTTTTAGTGCTAATCAACTCAGTTTCATGACGGGATCATTTCATTGAAAGGGATGAAAAAAATCCGGACAGCTGCAGTTGGTGAAATTTCATAAAATATTTAGCATACAAAATTAATAAAATTGACTAATTTTTCAGTTTCTTATAAGTATGATTTCATTGCATGTGTCAATGAGTCAGATAGAAACAAATGAGTTGTCCTACTGTTGAAGCACCAATTAATGCATAATATAATGAATCTGAACACTTACCCATGTAAGTAACATTGGGGACAATATCCTCTCCTTCGGCACAATTATAGTATTTGACATGGTCACTGTTGGATGGCCCAAATACATATGTAGGAACTGGCACTATAAACAAAAATATGTAATTTTTATTTACACAAATAAATTAATTTTTTAAACACTAAAGACCCAGAAATAGAATTTAATTTTGTTCTTATATAGACTATAGTTATTACAGCCTCTAAGAGTCTTTAATGAGAGCCTTTTAATGTAGATTACAATGTATTGTGCTCTCACAATACTCACTAAATAGCAGAGTCTACTGAAGCCCTTAAAATTACTAAGCGGAAAACTTGATACTGGCAAAATCTAAACGGTTAGCGCCATTAAGGAAAACGAAAAAGAAGTAGGTAAATCTGTAATTTGAAATTTGCCTTTTGTAACTCTCTAATGATGACATTTATTTGAATTGAACTGAATTTGATACCCATCTAATGACACTCTGCCCTCGCCTTGTTCTCTGCATTGTGATTGATATTTTTGTAGCATTAATAATATAATGATGTACAACATTGCCACCAGTACAAAGTGACACTTTTTGGGAGGCCCAGAGATATACCGTTTGGGTTATAATTACTATGTTAGATTGACTTGGTGTCATAGCAAAATTCACATAATAATTATCCTGATATGACTTATTTCTAAGTACTTTCCAAAAAGGGTCAAAAAGTACCATACTACTAGTACTTTTCATGAATATATAAATTGTGTTATGATGAAGCAATTAATTTCAGAAAAAAATTACATTCATTATTCTTAGTTTGTAACCTTCATATAACAATGGTGCATGTACATACAAAAGTATCAATTCACTGTAAGTTTGATTTTTAGAGACAAATGCAGCTACTTTGATAATGTAGATGCATTCAAATTATTAATAGAATGATTTTTAATCAACTATGAAACAAAATTTAAACTGCTATTTACTTGAATTCCAATGAAACATACAACAAGTGCCCTTAACATTTGTTTACATATCTCTACCTAATACAAACAAATAGACTTGAACATCTAAACAGTTTTATTTATTGGTAACTAATAGTGTGATAGGAATACAGATACCTTTCCTCGTGCCCATCCTATAAGCATCCAGCTGCGAGTTATCATCGCCGAAGAAGTTACCAACGCACAGAAGAACATCAAAAGGACCAGATTTCTTATTGATAGTCTCGACGCGGGAAAACAAAGAATTGAAGTTTCCATTTACGTCTCCGCATATCAAGCTGTTAAATAAGAACATATGAATGAATTGAGGGGAAAATGATGGAGAAAAATAATGTAGGCCACAAAACTTGGATAAAATTATGACTTACGTTTTTTGTTTATCGGACATTTTAAACTTAAAGGTTATGTTATGAGAGCAAAACCAAAAACCTAACTCTATTATTTATATTTATAACGAAGGAAATTACGTTTTATGTGGGAAAACTCAAAAATTACGATAAATCTGAGAAATTTATCTCAATACTACCAAACAATTTCAATTATTACGTACTCCTCTTGCATAAACAAACCTGACAACCTGACAAAGTGACAAATTGTCGGACACAAACTAATTGTCGGAGCGACCATAGTCGTTTCGTTTTCATCGCGCTTTCTTTTTTCATTCTTCGTGCTTTCACGCTTTTTTTCAAGAAAATTACTTTACTATACTATACTTTTGCCAGTCAGTAAAAAAAAAAGGCATCATCGTGAAAAAAATATGTTAAAACAGAAATGAGTTATTTTGTAATTAATACAAAAAATAAACTTACAATCATCTTACAATATATGAAACGTAATTCCATCCTTGATTATACAGGTGTAACAGAGTTTTTTTGGTGGAGCACCTAACGCAATGAATTCGATAGTGGGAATGAAAAAAAAATTTAAAAAGTAATATTTATGGGGATATTTTTTACTTGCTCTTTAACTGAGGGGAGGGGACTGGCTAAAGACGGCGCGGCGGCGGCGGCGCCTTAAATGATGTATTGATTTGCTTGTGCACTTGCTATGGCTGGAATAAAAAATATCAAATTCGATACTTGAAACTAATATTGAGTCTAAAAATATCGACGATATGTCTTATATGATTTCGTGCAAAAATATCGGTACTTTGAAATGTCGATATTTTTTATCATCCCTAGAAACGTAATTTTGCATGTTGTCCGGTTTGGTCTTCTAGGATGGAAAAAGGTTTGATATTATATAGTCGTCACCAAATAAGAGGCAAAACTTGACAGCTAAAGAAGGCGATAAAATGTAACTTTGGATGCGATCAACGAAACAATAAACAAACAGTTATTAGCATAATTGAGTTTAAAAGAATACTTAATTTTTATTGAAACATTATATAATACGACAAAATACAGGGTGTTTGGAAGGTCGATGCAAAGCTTTAATGTGAAGGTAGCATAGACTATTTAGAAGCATTTTAGGTAGGGTTGTCTAAGACGAAGTCTAAACATTTTTTTAATTTAAATTTTAAGATTTTTTGAGAAAAAGCCAATAATTTTAGAGGTATGGGCTAATAAAGACCAGCTCAAATAATAACTCAATTATTTTTTTATTTTATTTCAATAAAGTAATGTGCACACAGTCTAATAAAACATGTTCTAAGCATCTGTATCGTGGGAAATATTTTTTACAGGCTTTTAAAGTTTACGAAAATGATGAATAATTAACGAAACCAGTTTTTTGACGTCATTTAAAAAAAATGGCAGGTGATGTTTTTGTTCAAACACTTTTAAAAACATGCTTGGTTATTGCTGTTTCTTTTAAGGTATCATTTATGCAGATACGTAATAAATTGTTGAAATTGGGACCTACAAACCAAATTGAGAAAGAAAATTATTTTTCAAACCAGTCGAATAAAACATAATTTTTAGTCATTTAACTTATTTTTTAGTTGGAAATGATAACTGAGAGCAACTCTAACACTTATTGCGCACGTGTACAATAATCGTAAGGTATCGCCAAATAACAGCCAATGCGCACGGTGCGAGTAGGACGGCAATAAATTGGGGTTTTCCAGGCAGGTGAATAGGGGATGGCGAACATTGCTAAAACGACGTTTCTTTAGCCAGGAGTAGGGAGAGTATTAAGGGAGTCGTCACATTTTTAGTTAGTCAAGTGACAACTGCCCGTGTTACTAGACGTTATTTCCGTATTCGTGATATTTCACCTTCACCGTGTTCAGCTGTAGCCCTTTGCGCTCCTGCACGTGTTGATTTTAGACTATTATCTATTTACTTGCGTTGAATTGACTATGGCTACTTTTTTAAATGCGGAATATGCGGATATCGTATTTATGTATGGAAGAGCAGACGGCAATGGATCTTTGGCGCGGCGAATGTATCAAGAGCGCTATCCGAATCGCAGGGTGCCGCACGTTAGAGTGTTTTACAACACATTTCGTCGTCTTTCTGAAAGTGGAATACACCGTGCGGAACCTGGAGTCAACCCTGGTAGACACAGTACTAGCACCGAGGAAAATATTTTGGCAGCATTTGAAGCGGATCCTGGAACAAACGTCAGAGTAATAGCTCGAAATCTAAACATTTCCCAATGGAAAGTGTGGAAAACACTGAACTCTAATAATCGGTATCCGTTCCACGGAACAGGTGTGCAAGGTCTGGAAGAGCAAGATCCTCACAGAAGGATTGAATTCTGCCGTTGGCTCCTTAACGGCGACATTGAAAATGCGTGGTTCCTGAAATCAATCTTGTGGACGGATGAAAGTAAATTTTCTAGGGAGGGAATTACAAATTTTCACAATTTACATCAATGGGCCAATAAGGATAATAATCCGCACTGGAAAAAGCAGGTGACTTTCCAAAGGAAATTCTCTGTCAATGTTTGGGCGGGAGTAATTGGCAGAACCTTGATTGGTCCGCACTTCTTACCGGATAATCTGAATGGTGATAATTATTTAGAATTTCTGCAAAACGACTTTCCAGCGCTTGCAGAGGAATCTGATGCCCCAATATTTGATACCGACCGGGAAATCATCTTCCAGCAAGACGGCTGTCCAGCGCATTGGACATTAAATGTAAGAGAACACTTACATAATTCCTTCCCTCAAAGCTGGATCGGCAGAGGTGGGCCCATCCCTTGGCCCGCTTGGTCACCGGACCCGACCCCGATGGACTTTTTTGTGTGGGGTCGGGCCAAAGAACTAGTGTACACGAGTGGGAAATAAACACTAAAGAAGAATTAATACAAAGAATTAATTCGGCTTTTGCTACCATGAAGCTGGAAATGATGTTGAAAACAACAACTACAGAAATAAGAAAACGTGCCCGTGCTTGTGTTAGAAATCGCGGCGGTCATTTTGAACATCAATAAATAACACATGCTTTCAGTTAAAATATTGTTTTATTACTCTGCCTTCAAAATTAAATACGCCTTTAATTTGGTTAAAAGGACCTAATTTTAAGAATTTGTAAGATATCTGCATAAATGATACCTTAAAAGAAACAGCAATAACCAAGCATGTTTTTAAAAGTGTTTGAACAAAAACACCAACTGCCGTTTTTTTTTAAATGACGTAAAAAAACCGGTTTCGTTAATTATTCATCATTTTCGTAAACTTTAAAAGCCTGTAAAAAATATTTCCCACGATACAGATGCTTAAAACATGTTTTATTAGACTGTGTGCACATTACTTTATTGAAATAAAATAAAAAAATAATTGAGTTATTATTTGAGCTGGTCTTTATTAGCCCATACCTCTAAAATTATTGGCTTTTTCTCAAAAAATCTTAAAATTTAAATTAAAAAAATGTTTAGACTTCGTCTTAGACAACCCTACCTAAAATGCTTCTAAATAGTCTATACTATCTTCACATTAAGGCTTTGCATCGACCTTCCAAACACCCTGTATATTTGAAGCACTATTTTCGCACGAAATTCCAATATAAAATGCAATTTTAAGTTACTCCGAAACGTCCTAATAACAGTTACTCAAGCTATTTTTTTAAATAATAGTGTTGTAACCGTTAATCGCCGAATTTCACTGAGTCACTTCGATTTCTCAGAATTTTTTTAAAAAAATTAGAAAAAATTTATGAATATTATTTGAGATTGCTTCTTTTGATAGACAACTTATTGCCAGCCAAATAATTAAAAATTTATGAAATCCTTGGTTTCTTGGTAATTTAATCTTTATATGTAATTGTTTTATCGATGAACTTACTTATTCACACTAAATTCTCGTAATAAATCATTTATGAATATTATAAAATCAAAATTAAAAGACTTGGATACAAATTCATCGGAATGTGAGACAATTTTACGAAAAAAAGAGGAATTGTTACAGAATTGCAAGGAATTCTGTAAATGAATTGCTTTTAACAGAATTGCACTGCCTTTTAGGCCCCCTAAACAACAATGAACCGAAAAATAATGTAAACAATCACAAACTCTTACAATTTTGATTGATTTGATTTCTCGTGAAAATCGTATAATGTAATTACCGATATGATTAGTCCACATCCCTAATCGCGTCACGATGACAAGTGTCAAATTTAGCCTCTTATTTGGTGACGACTATAGTGGTTTGTAGTCTGGTTGTCTGTCACTTGTCTTATTTTGTTGCGGTTTTCAATCGATTGGGATTTACGTTTGTTTTTATTTTTATGAACAATTAGTAAAAATAAATGGGATAAATAGTATTTATCTCCCATAAAAAACATGGCTTCGTCTAGCAAATTGCCGGGCACGGGATTGGAGGAGGTTGGAGTGCCTGGACAAGCGTTTTTACGCGACGCTCTTACAAGTTGCACCGATCCTCTGAAAGCTATTGAGGAATTTCAACTTGAAAATGGGATTCTACTACCTTCGTTACGACCTATGTTGCCTCTATTAGATCTCCACGGTGTCCGACGACTGGACTTTCATACATCGGTTCTAGAAGAACTCAGAGAAAAACTCATAGCACACATAAACGAATTAGGATCGAAAGAAAATAAAGAACATGATAAGAAGCTAAAGGAGCTATTGGCGAAAAGCTTCCCTGTTGTTCGGGTGAAGGCCTTAAGGCCTGTTATTATGAGTATATTAAAAAATACACCTCATATTGATGACAAGTTTCTGAGAGTTCTAGTGAGAGATAGGGAACTATATAATGATACAGATACTGAAGTAAAGAGGCAAATTTGGCAAGATAACCAGTCCTTATTTGGTGATGAGGTATCTCCTTTACTCAGCCAGTACATTAGAGAGAAAGAAAATGTATTGTTTGATCATGAAAACCTGAATAACTTATTTTTTTCACCATCACCCAAAGTGCGACGACAAGGTGCAGTAGTACAGAAACTAGCCCACATGATTGGTAACAGTGTAAAACTGTATGACATGGTATTGCAATTTTTAAGAACACTATTTTTGAGAACAAGAAATGTTCACTACTGCACATTAAGAGCAGAATTATTAATGGCTCTACATGACTTGGAGATCCAAGATATTATATCAGTAGACCCATGTCACAAGTTTACATGGTGTCTAGATGCTTGTATAAGAGAAAGGAATGTTGATATAAAGAGATCAAGGGAACTACAAGGCTTTTTGGACAGTATTAAACGGGGACAAGAGCAAGTTCTTGGAGATTTATCTATGACTCTATGTGATCCTTATGCCATAAACTTTTTAGCAACATCGGCGATTAAAATTCTACAACACTTGATTAATACTGAAGGACTTCCAAGAGATAATACAATTTTGATCCTTTTATTAAGAATGTTGGCTCTTGGACTTAGTGCTTGGGTAATGATTGATTCTCAAGAATTCAAAGAGCCCAAACTTGACAGTCAGGTTGTTACAAAATACCTACCTGCATTAATGTCATTGATGGTTGATGATCAAGTTCGATCATTGCATAATAAACTACCTCCTGATGAGAGAGAGTCTGCTATTACCACAATTGAACATTCAGGACCTCCCCCTGATGCATGTGAAGCTTACATGAGAGAAAGTTCAGTATGTGGCGTGTTAGCCATGTACTACACGTTACACGCTGCAAAGTTTCGAGATCGTGGAGCATTATTACGAATTCTAAGCATTTTAGGTAGTTGCAAAGATGGACGTGCTTATGAAGACCCATTCTTACATGCATTAGTTGCTCTGTTAATACAATTACCTGATGAATTCCAAGGCGAGGACTTTAGTACGGTTTTGTTTGACGAATTCTTCTTTGCTGGCCTATCAAAGGATAATGTAACAAGACATTTATTAAAGTTGTTGTGGTATATTCATCCGAAGTTACCAGAGACAAGAGTACAGACTTTAATGAAGGCGTTACAACCAGGAACGCAACACAATGAGTCTGTCCATAAACTTTATGAAACTATGCAGCAAAAAATGAATGCTCAAGCTGAACCGGCACCGAGCACTAATGAAATGGAGTATTTAGATTCACCTTTAATGAGCGTTCCTACACCAGCTCCATATCATATGTAATTAATTTTTTAATTTTTTTTATTCACTTCACAAAAGCACATATTATAAATAAAATTACTATTAATATTATATTTTCATCTGTCTTCTCCAGTTATGACTCAATAACAATTTAATTACACAGATAGACCATCTATGCAGTGTCTGTTAATGGCAAAAATCTTCATTTTTAATAAAATTACCAAAGTATAGGTAGTAATGAAAGTTCTTGCAATATTTTCAGGTGAGATTCGGCCTCATCCCCTCAACATAAAGAGGGTGTTGTAGAAGAAAGTGAATCATCTAAAGTGTAAGGCTGAGACTTTTTAATTGTAGTTAGTTAATTACCTATAATTATGTATAGTAGTTAAAAGTCAGGACAAATATCTTTATTGTATGAATAGCCTTTTTGAACAATTTGACATTTCTTTGGTTGCATTATCGAGTATTCTCATGAAGTAGGTATAAGTGAATACATTTTGGTGGCGATACTGCAAAGAGTCCATACAAATTATTATAATTACATTCTTCATACATATGTAAGTATTTTTTATAGCAAATTGCTTTCTCCTTGTGACAACCATATGACTGTAATTTGATTAAGGAAATAACAAATCATTCTATAAAATCACTGTAAATATTTATTAGTACCAACTTAAAATAAATGCTTTAAAAATTATGTATTCGAATTCACTGCACAAAAATGTTAAACCTCTTGCTTTTATATTAATCTATGGACAGAAATGAGCAGATACTTGGCAGTTCCAAGGAATTAAAATTAAAAGTTAAGTTAGGTTTTTTAAAGTAGTAATGAAAAACATTTTTGTGAAGACATTGGCAGCGAGAAAAGGCTACTTATGAGAGCAAAAATTACTTTCCAACAACATTGAAGTGTGCTGAAAAAATTTATTCTATTTTTATTTTAATCTTTAATAAAATTGGGAAGTTTCTTGTATGTCACTTTATAAATAGTAAAGGGTATAACAGTAGCAATATTTTTTCTTATAATGCATTATAATGTTACTACGAGTATATCCGTATCACGCCGCCAATGCGTTTTGTATTGTGAAAGTTACGGGCGATGATCGCGTCTATCAGGGATATCCAGTGAGTGCAGAGACCGGAGGGACCTTGATCGCTCGAAGAGAGAGGGGTCGGTGTAAATAGGCTCGCTACCGTCGTCAAACGCGGTCGCCAGTCGTCCAGCCGAGCCTACTTCTTCGCCGACTTCCGCAAATGTTCTACCTAGACCACTGAAAGGATTTGATTATGCTGGTTATTCTTGGCATCTATAGTTCGATATTTGAATTGCAAAAATAAGGAAAATCGGTTTGATTGCTTGTTGGTGAGTTTAGAGCTTGTTCATTTATAATTTTTTCTAACAAAATTTAGATACCTAAATTGGTAAAGCCATGCCGTACTTAAATTTTCAACCTTTATGATGGTTGGTAATACTTTATTTAAAAAATAGCTTCCATCTCACATATCATTACTGACACTTGAAGTACATATTTCTCACCTCAAAGAGAAAGGTTTATGCAAATGCGAAGCAGAAAAGAGCGATGGTCGCGTGCCTCTCGGTCCCGGGGTGATAGGGCGGAGCGCTGGCGCTGGACTTGACGCCTGGATGTTTTTGCGTAGCACACGCCAGTAACGCCTGAAAATTTGCATGTTTGTTTATTTCAGAGTCAATCCGTGACATTGCTCCAAGTATTGTCGGTAAAACAATTATGTATCAACAGTCTCATCATCGAGTACTTAATATTCCATTTCGTCTCTAGATTTTAATCGCCAATCGATTACAATCTTGTCAACTTGTCAAATAAAAAGCAAAGCTAAGAAACAAATCAATTTTGCGAGCAGTAAAGCTCCTTGTGAGAGTTCGTCCAGCGTAGTATTGCCACCTTACCTATTTCTGGCGCCAAACAGTAGAGTCAGTATTACTGTGTTCTGGTTTTGAAGGGTAAGGGTGCTGGTGAAATTACAGGCACATGGGACTTGTCAAGTTCTGTCTCAGCGCGACGAGCGCAGTGGCAGTGCCTCTCATATCTTTGCGATTTAAAGCTCTGAGTGGCACTGTAACTGTTATGGACAGGGGTGTAGCTTACCATCTGAGGCGCACCACTTATTCGTCCTGTCACTTGATATTATAAAAAAATAATAATAAAAGTAGACGTAGTTTCTTGCTTTGAATTAATTGGCTTGCGATTGGAGGTTTGCCGTCTGCAGCGTTGATTTGTTGACATTTAGTCGCCTTTTACGGTACCTACCCACGGGAAATATAGGATTTTGAGATTGTCTTGGAATCGATATGAAGACAAAATGTGGTAATTAGGTATGAAAATCAACCTAACGTGTCACTTACCTGTAGACATACAAAGCCGCAAGCAACATAGCCAATAGCAATGACAGGAGAACACATAAAGCGACAAGTAATGCCCTGTAGTGATGCGGAGACACGCAAACTCCAGCCGCGGCCACGACTGGTGATGAGTCTGCTGGTCCATTCTCTTCTAGAAGCTCATTGCGGTTATCGAAGACCTACAATGCCAAAACGAGGATTTTATTATAGCTTTCGGTAAATTCGTAATATTAATATAGATATATATATATATATATATATGTATAATATGATGTACGATAATTTCGATAAATTGCCGGAAGTACTATACGTGACACCTATTATATGTATAGAAGAATTCAAAGTAACAAATAATGTTTCAGAAAATGACTCATGATTCAAAATTATGCACCTATACTGTCAACGCTCTTTGCCGGGAGTTCATCTATTCCTTTTGCTATTTGCTAAGCTCTTAGAGCTGTTACACACGGTTACTTTTAGCAGCAATGCAAAGGCGATATAGTCGCTAGCCGGTAGACTACCGGCGGATATACAACCGCAGGATAGACAACCGGTCGAAGGTGATGTAGTCCTTCCTACACTAGCACAGCCAAATAAATATAAAGCTCTGGCCACAGGCGGGCAGTACGGTAAAAAAAAGATTACGTCCTGCATTATCCAAAACGCAAGATATGAACGGCACAAAACACAATTGGGAGCAGCCTTTAAGGGAGAACTACCTTAAGGATTCTTTTTACGTGCAGATCAGTGGCCACCGCAGCTTAGGTACTTGTTTTAAGAGCTAGACCATATTTTTATTATAAACAACAGGTTTTAAAAATAGTGTCAATAAAGTAAGGAACGGGATTAGCTACTAACTCCGCTTGCTAAGAACTCTGTTTTGGGGTTAAACTTTACTGATAGTACCTACAGCAATGAACTACAATAGGCTGACGATAAGAATAGTGGGGAACTTCACAGGTATCAAACTATTTTCATTGTAGATGATCGTCTAAATTGCGTAAAAAAATTGTGAAGATCATTTGACTAGCCGATTCTATGTGAGTCTTGCCATTATATCCCGAAGGTATGGGACATATATTGTCACAATAGCTATTAGCTGTCGTAAATAGTTATACCAAATCTAAGGTAGCTGGATTATTATGTGGCAGTGCCACCAAACAATTTCTGTGTGTATCACACACAGAAATTTCGCACTCAATTTGTCGCTACCGATTTTTTACGATTATCATCAAAAATTCACCACTAGTAGTTGTATAGTCTAAAACTCATTCAAAGCCTGCAAATCTTCATTGTTCACCTTAGGCTCTGTCAAGCTTAATTAATTATATCCGCTGCATTTACGTTGTTAATGTTTCGAGTTGTTTGCGCTACAATAGTGCCACGACCAAACTCATATTCAAAAATTACATAACTAAAATGAAAATAAGTGTATTTAATCTAAATTTGTACAAGTACGTTATTACGTACTTGTACAAATTTAGATTAAAAATTATTATTCCCTATTAAGTATTTGCTACAAAAATTATGTTGTACTTGTGTTTTTAATTATACAATTAACGTATTTAATAATTTAGTCATTTAAAAATAAATATGAGACAACCTATATTTTGGAGTGTTTAGAAAATAAGTAGCAAAAAAAGAAATTGTATACGCATTGCGGACGAAGTGGGTATATCCATAATAAGAAAACGTGCATACTTTAGGTAGATTAAGTCCGTCAATTCCGATCACTGATTATTACCCATTTTAAACATTTAGTTTCTTTAAGGTTCTTTAAATTTAAATGCAGATTACCTACACGCATTTTAAGGAACACATGTACATATATAGTATTTTCCCTTCATTCATTTTAACCCTAGAAGGGTAGATGACGTTTTTTTGCCCACGGTACGTAACTAGGCAGGATAGTTCGGTTATTCTGACTCCCGTTCCGAAAAAAATTCAATAAAATTCGTATTCTTTTACTGATGATGGAGTATTGAATGAATTTATGACAAAAACAGATTTTTGCGACAAACTTGTATCAGTTTAAACTAATCTTCTATTTATTATTAGCTGAAATTAGTTGTCATACGATACGATATAAGGAAACAAAGATCTTTGTTTACTTAGATCTTGGTAACCCCGCCACGTCAACCATTTCGACACAAACATCCTTGTTTCACGATCTATGTACGGTTTGTTTGTACGGTTGTTGTATGATCTACTTTGAAGGACTATAATCTTCTATATAAAATATGTGTAACGTAAATGGTTTAGAGCTCGCAATTGCAAAAACGTAGCGATTGTCGCCTTTAACAGCTTTTCAGTTTGGTGATCAGCAATCGCGATCTCAACTTTTGTTCATATCCCTGTGTAAGTAATGATTTCTATGTAACATAACATACTAACTGCATAGTGTATTACAGTCTTTATCATTAATAGAATGATCTAGATTGTAATCCGCTTTCTGACTTATTACTTACCTCAATCATCTTTCTCACATGGCTAGGCATCTCTACTTCTTCCTTAAGATATTTATCGACAGCTGCCTCTTCATATTGCACTTTGTAAACTGTTCCTATGTTTTTGTCATCATTATCTTTACTAGGTTCCTCAGTAGCAACTTCTGTGTCGTTTGTTTCGGCTCCTATGGTAAAGTTGACATCTCTGCGACGTCGTCCAAATGATGGTTCTGATCTTCCTGTGTGGCTTGGGCAGTATGCCTAAAAACAAAATCTTTAATTTTATTATCTCTATTATTATCGTCTAAACAGTTGGCAATAACTGCAAGGCAAATATTCAACTGTAAAATTGATACAAATTTGCCGTAGTCTTGTTTACAATTTTGATAAGTTTACAATACTATTACTAAACATACAGGTGATGGTCACGTTCCCACTGCATGTTCCGATACAGTGTTATGCGCATTGCCTTATACGAAACCGCAGTCTTTATAAATAAAAGATTACATTCATATATGCACAACAGTTAATCTATTGATTGATAACCTTCCGTTGACCTCTAGTAACTGAATGGAGTTCGATAAGTTATTATTTTCGCATCCATTGACGTATTTCACTGTTTGTTAGTTAAGTTACTATAAATAGTATGATAAGGTTTGTTGAACAACGGTTTTAAGGTGTACGGTTGACCTGCCACCTATCCAAAAATTACTGTATATTTTATACACCAGTTTCAGTAAACTTAGGTCTATTTATTTGTGCAATCAACGTCAATGAATAGAACCGAAACAAGGATATATAAAAACATATATATTCGAAGGAAATATCGAACACTTCGCGAAAGATATCTCAAAAAGGATATAAATGCAAAATATCTTACGGGTTGACATCCATCGCGACAAGTGCGAACAGTAGCCTCGAACACCAAGAAATTCGATTCTGGGATTTTAAATGCATTGAATCTGGCTTCGAGAGAATCTCCACTTCGTCCTTTATCCAATTCAGGGAAAACGTCGGGATCGACTGGGCACCTAAAACATATCAGTATCGTGTGAATGTTATATCAAGTTCTGTTGTTTATTGCTCAGTTGCCACTTGCAACTTGTTTATCTAAAGATCCACTTTAGATATTGATTACAAAGACAACTATAGTTAAATACAGTGTAAATACATTACACTGTAAATACATATTTATCTTTAGTACCATCAGTAGTTTGCTAAAAAGAATTGTTTGAATGTCCTTTTTAATCGTTCCATTAAAGACATAGACTGAGCAAGTCTTTGAAACTTACCCGACTCTATCAATGAGCTGCACTGAACGTCCAGAATAAGGATCTCTTGCAATGACATTAGTAGCGAATATATCTGCGGGGTAGTTATAACCATCTTGGGCTTCCAGCCTAAAGGTCAAAGGATCACCAACAGCAATTGTTGTAGTTGGACGTCCTTGGTAAAGGATCAGCAGCCGGACCTTTGAATTTAGAGAACTCTCCTCTGGTAGATACTCGATGGGTATTGGACTGCCCGACCTGTCAATGAAGTCATAGCCGAAGCTACAGTTAGAGTTGAAGATAATGTTTCTAATTGAAACTAGTTGACTTTGAAGGAATTCAATTATCAACCACGATCATACTTTTTCTTTTGTGACTTTTGTCAGTCCTAGTGTTCTAATCCCATTTCAGATGTCTACATGAATCCATTCAAGGTCTACAGTTAGTAGCTGTTAGTGAAATAACAGCACTCAAAAACACAACACATAAAGCCAATGTTAATAAACATAAGTACTCAAATAAACAACAAATAAGCTAACTAAACATCACAGCTGACGACCATTGAGTCAAATTCGCCGCACACAAAACTCAAACAAACGAAACCCAAACAATATACTTTGCTCACCGTTAAGCGAAAACATAAACTCAATAGTGTTTCCATGTTAAAGTTAAATGTTTTGGAAACACTCAAATACAGCATACCGTAACATAAACCAACTTAAATAAACATCAAAAAGGCGATAAATATATCTAATAGTAAATTCAGCTCTTGAAAGTCACGCAAAGGCAATAACTGTTAAACCTGCTTAAAAAGGCACGATAGTAGTAGTAGTAGCTTATTTCAATAACCACGAAAACTACATTGACATGAACTCTACCACTTGTCAAGATTCTCCAAATAGGCACACAAACTATTCAAAACAATAATTCTCACCCTGCTCCAATATAATTTGAGGTTACTACTGCTTCAGCTGGTCCTCTAAAGAGACAAGTTAAGTTGAATCGTTTGTCCCTAGAAGTTTGGACATTGTCACTGAATTGAACCACGACAATGTTTGTCATTGTCTCGCCATACTGCAACCAAAACCGTTATAACTATTACATTAACTACATCTACTATACGAATTAAGATCAAGATCATGGACTTAAGACTTACCCGTTGTGTACCACATTCAGGATACCCATGGGCCCCAGAAATACGCAAAACATTAGTAGTACCGCCATTGCCACGGAAGAAGCAGCGGTCATAGAAGCCATACGTGTACATACGACCATAGAAACCTTCTGGGAGACGTAGAGTGAACTCCATTCCATCTTCATTGCATACTTGAGATACTACAAAAAGGTTGCAGAATTACAGTTAGTATTGTGAAAAACGTACGCAATATTAAAATTAATACAAATATTATGCTAACATACATACCATCCAAACAATCATCAGCAATACGGCCAAGAGCTCTCTCATAGAAATCGTATTCATTTGCTGTATTATCAAAATGTGCTGGATTTGCAGCATCTAATTCCCGGGTATCCCGATCGCTGAGTTCACAATTGTCGCGAGGTTCTCCAAAACCAACTTCCCTAAATAAGTAATTAGTTTTAAATATTTCAACAACATTAAATGGCAGCAGTTTATTTAAGTAATTAATAATAAAATACCTGTAGTTGAACGACCGACATATGAAATCACGCGCTTCAGTGCATTCTCGCTGGCACTGTGCCAAAGATTGGGCTGTAGTAAAACGACGTACAAATCTTCGCTGCATGCGTTGTCTTCCTACTTGCCGGAAACTGTCATCCTCACATCGAGATCCTTGCCATGGTCTCTGACCGACACCACCGATAGGTGGCCTGCCTGGTCCGACTGGACCAATTGGACCATCATCATATCCACCGTAACCTCCTAGAACACGAATAATCAAAATCATTAGTTCACCGTTTTGCTGAAACTGTAATTGTTATCAAAAGTTGATTCTTACCAATCGGTCGATCTACTGGTACTGGGCCAACTGCCGAAGGATAGCTTCCACGATATCCACCAGGTCCTGGCCTGTCTGGTACTGGAGGTATAGGACGTACTGGTCTTAGACCGAACGTTGGTCTAGGTTCCACTGGATATCTATAATACCGAGACGCATTTAGAAATAACACTATACATATAGAAATGTTATTACAAAATATGAAGCCTAAGAGAGTACTGGACTTTACCTATCTGGGCCAACAGGTGCTGGTCGTAATCCTCTATCTGGTACTGGGTAACGATCTGAACCAGGATAATCAGAGCCATAATATCCACCACGCCCATAGCCTGCTAAGAAAGATCCAAAGACACATTATATCCGTTGTTTATTTACAAAATGCAAGGGAAAGAAATTTTGGAATATGTGATTGTTATGTGCTTACCGGGATATGACGATCCTATCGGAGGATACTTGTCATAAAGATCAGGATAACGGGAGCCACCCAAAGGTACGGGGTCTCTGTTGACACCCACAGGGTAACGGCTGGATGGATACCGTCCCCAATCATTAGTGCCGGGATAGCGGTCCTGGTCGTATCTATCAGGATAGCGGCTAGGGTACCAGGGTTTTGATGGGTATCTCCCGCCACCTCGGATCGGATATCTGTCTGCTGGATACCGATCCATGGGATATCTATCAGGGTATGAGTCAACTGGGTATCTGCCGATTGGGTATCTGTCAACCACTGGATATCTATCGGCAGCTGGGTATCTATCTGCTGCTGGGTATCTATCAGCTGCTGGGTATCTATCAGCTGCTGGATATCTGCCAATGTCATTAGACGGATAGTCGTAGAATGGATAACGTCCACTGTCGAGAGGGTAACGATCTCCAATTGGACCAATAGGATATCTACTACCGGCAGGAATTCTGTCAGGATACCGGTCTACTCCTGGAGGATATCTGTCGATGGGATATCTATCTAATCCGACGCCTGGAGGGTATCGATCGTCAGGGTATCTATCATCTGGGTACCGGTCATAAGGGTCTGCCGGGTAGCGATCGTCAGGATAACGATCCGGTCGGTTATACCGATCGTCATCCGGATATCTGTCATCATCTGGATAGCGGTCTGCGCCAGGAGGGTATCTGTCTCGATCCCCGCCATTACTACCACCTTTAAAAACGGGAAAATGAAGTTAATAATACACTATGTGATGCTGAATGTTTTTTTAACAAACTACTCATGCAATAATACAGCTACATATCGCAATTATCGATATCAACTACTAAACATGCATAAGCTATATAATACAGAGTCTAGCCTAAGAGCTACATAATATAAGTCTAACATCTAATACGTATTTCTACTTTATTTTACATGCTTTGGAGCATAATTTACCACGCCATACTATGAACAATATATGATGATAACAACATCTAGGCGACCACACTAAACTCAACCAATCCACTAATTGCAGCTCGTTAATTTGGAATCCCAAAACATCCATTGACGACGTCACTAAGTTTTGTTTCGAAAAATATACCAACGTGTACTAAAACCTCAAAAAAGTTTATTAACCGGAATCTTGGACTGTTTTCATTTCGTAACTAATAAATACTTAGTAACCTCATCAATTGCAAAAACTCGAATTCCCAAGATCAGCTCCAGTCTATCATGCATCGAACCTGTACTAGTAGCAGGACGCCCCCAGGGTGTCTGCGCACCACTAGCCGCTCCCCCTGCTTCCGTTTCTCCACTCACTAGCTGATCTGGATCCCCAATTTACCATTTTTTTTAATTAGCTTAACCAAATATTTCATTTTACGATATTTCCACCTCAATAAAAATAATGTAAAATATCATAAACTGGAATAACGTCGCAAAGTCACTCTTTAATCTTTTGACGTCAAAAATGGTAGAATCATACGATGCGATATTCGACCTTTGAACCTTAATCCTTTTATATAATGTAATGTAAACACTATAGTCTAATACTCTCTAATATAGCCAACCCTTGTAACGCTAGCAAGTACTGTTATTAGATACAATTGAAGTGTTCTATTTTTGTATCAAGAAGGGATCAATGTCGGCTCACTCAAGCTCGTTGAGCCAATTGAATGCTATTATTACCAATAAGGAACATATTTTTTTTATCACACTACCACTCTGTCGAATTTCACGACTTGCAGACTTCACTTCATGACTTGCACGTGATATATGTGGATACATAGATAGATATTGTATTCATGAAGATAGTCGTACGATTGTTTTTCACTAAACATTTGCAGTCCATTGCTTGGTAATGATACATTCTAGTTAAAACACGACCCTAAATTTTCAAGAATACGATTTCAATACATACGCATAAGATTTTCGTAATAATCGAAGTCAGGATCATAGAGTAAACGCATTCCATCCTTCTGGTTGTAGCGACTAAGGCGGCATGTCCTGGCGCGATCGCTGTACACCGCGGACCTATCGTAAAGAGCGTAAAAATAGCATTATGTCATCGAATATCGTTCAATGAACTTCATATCATCTGTTCAAAGTAATCCAGTTTATTTTTCGACATTTTATTTAATTGGCGACTTCTAAATGCTTTTATAACAATATCTAAGTACGTATTTGTATGATTTTAATTTTTAAGAATTACAACAACGTTCTATATCTACTTAATCGAAATTTTATATTCCGTTTATGCTACAAAAGTAAATTCTAACCTGCATTGGAAACTGGTCTGTCTAAGACATTCGTCCAAGCATTCGCTGAGTGATCGTCCTGTAATCTCTGAATGGAATTCTCCGGTGATTCTGCTATTCCTGTATCTCTGGAAAGCAGTATCTGGTCTCCTTCCAGGCGAGAAGAGATGTGAAGTCACGCTGTTGTCAGGATACTCCGTACCGCGAGCTGTCACCCGATGAGAGACTGATCATAATCGTGAGAAAAACCTTATTGTAGCCTCATGCATCCTTAAGGTTGTCGAAGTTAGTTAGTCTTGTTAATATGGTTAATCAGAACACTTTTGTTTAAGAATAATAACGCCAAACGAGTGACAAACAAAGTAATTGTCGTCAGGTTAGTGTAATTTGTTTAAGTATTAATACCGAGTAAATTTGAAGAATACTTACGATTGTCGAGACAAACAAGATCGTAGAAGTGGTGTGTGGCAGATGCACTAACAGTCACGTCATCCTTTTGTGATACTGAATCTTCCTCGGAGAGTACGCATTGACGTGTCATCATGTCATGCTCAATTGACCGACAGAAATACCTAAACAAAATTTGTTTTCATCGACAATCATGAACAATATAAGCGTAAACATTTAAACGTTGCACATGCCATCAATCACTTACTTTTCAGCTCTGACGCACATAGATTGACATTCTTCCAAAGTCATATTGGAGAAGACATCAGCTTCGAATGGACCTCCTAGACGTTTATTTTCCTCTTTGATAAAAACTGCTAGACCATCGCAACGGCGTTCGGCTGGAAACGGAAATATAAACGAAAAAGGAACGCATTAATTTGCTCCTAATAATTTTTGTTTAATTACAAACATTCCGATATACTAACCGTTCAAACAAGTATTTTCTAAATAGTCAGCGTTATGATCATCCTCCAATAATTCTGGGTGGGTTCTCCTAGTGAATCTGCTTAGAGAACATGTCCTCAATGCAGAATCATACGTAGCAGAACGACAGACAAAACTGAACTCATTCAGACACTTGTCCTCGCATTCAGTACGGTTGGCAACCATCATCTCTTTGAGATCTGAAGGGGGAAGTTTCAAGCGTTTTCGTGCGTGACGTTCGAAAACATAACGGCGCGACGGACATTCTCGCTCTGGACGATTTGCTGAAACAATCGTTATGCCGTTAATCGTTATGTGTGTATTACATTTTGACAATAGCCATTGTATCTATGTGGTAAAATTATACGTTATTGATGAAAGGGATACCGTTATGGAATACATACATGTGAGACAGATTTCGTTGAAATGCATGCTGTTTGGTACGATCATAAGCGTGCCAATGCCTTCTGGTGCGGCCTGTTCACGAGTCAAATAACAAGTGGATTCTTCGTATTCGGGTTCAGGGCTAAAGGCAGCAATACGTGCTCCAGGCTGGAAGTCGATGGAGTTGCATGTCCTTACCAAGCCGTTAGAGGATCGGTCCCGTAAGCATAGGTCTTGGCATTTTTCCAATACGCGAAAAGGTGGCGACGTGTCGTGTATCTATAAATAGAAGCCTGATTAACATGATGTAAAACGAAATTAGATTTCATTTGTTTGATTTATTGGTGGCACTTAAAAGCAATACGTTCCCTCTTTTATTGTCGGCTATTCGAAAGCAATAATTTGTTTACTCACAACGTCATCGTCGAATCCGTGAAGTTGTTGGTTTGGCAATCGCTCGTACATAACTCGACCCATTCCTTGATTGCAGGTGGTTTGGGCTAAAACATTTGTATTTCATGTCTAAGTATTTAGTATATCTTTAAAGTTAATAATTATCAGTAGTTGAAAAATTTTAGCAGGTTAATATTGGAAGTGAAATTATTTTTTCGGATCTAAAACTTGCGACTGATTTGAGATGACCATCTCAGTCAACCGTGACCATTGCTTATTTGAAAAACAAATGTGTCTACGCGAATTTAGCTCCGAAAAAATAATTTCCTTTCCAATATAGTAGCAATCGCGTATACCTAAGAACTCGACGTAAATAGCTTAAATATTAATTTAGATAGATAGATAGATAACTCGTTTATTCAGCACAAATACAAACAGAAACAAAACATTTATAATCACAGAGTATAACATAGAGCACATAGAACATTCATTATTAATTTTTCACAACACATTTATATAATAATAATAATAATAACGCACACACTCAACATAGCCCCGCACTAGGGAAACCCTGTGTCGCGGGTGCCATGGACACACATAGACAACCACATATTACACCCAAACTCACGAGAGAAATAAATGTAGGCCATACAAATATTTCTCCCGGCCCGGGAATCGAACCTGGGACCTCTGCGTGGCAGTCCGGCATGGTAACCGTTCGGCCACAGAGGCAGTAACACATATTGCGATATATATGTATATTTACCATCATATACATATATAGGTGTTCTTTGAGCTTTGTTTGCATTCTACATTTTTCTAAACCCCTTACAACGGTCGTCTAGTAATCTACCATACAAATTAGAAATAAATATATATAAACCAAAATTACCATTAGCCATGGTGAGCATGGTGAGCGCAGTGAAGGCGTGCATGACGCGCCCCCGCGGCTTCATTTTCCGGCACTGCTGGCTGCTGGTGGTCACCACGCGTCACCGACCACACATGTGGTGGCCTGTTTAATCAAAATTTTATTATTATTTGGATACGTCTACCGCAACATAGTCCCAATATTACATATTCGTGACACATTAGAGATGGGAGTATAAATTTAATCTTATATTAGATACGAACTTATCAAACTTAATTATTTAACACATATCAAACGTCGTGGCTAGTTAATCCTGTTAAGTATTCGTTTCAATATTACTCGGTTTGAAAAACTCTTTAATTTTCGATTAAAAAGACCCCATCCTTATGTTTTAAGTTAATAAAACATTTTCTACGCTTTTATGAAATCACATATCAACCATATAATTTAAGTAATTATTAAACCACGAAATATTTATAGTACGCACCAAAATGTTTGAGGTTGCACCAGCTCTATCTAATACTTAGTTAACGCACCTGAGTGGCTTGGCATAGACTTTCTCCAAAGTAAGACTACAAAAATAAATAAGTCATAGATACTTAGGTACTACTTAACTAAAAAAACTTTAAATTACTACAGTAGGTCACCAGTGAGAACCGTTTAGGGATATTGTACCTTACATTACGAACAAAATAACATAAATTAGACAATAAAAATTTTTTATTGTTAGATTTTTTACGAATAATCACAGTCGTATAACTAAAGTTGTTTAGGTATTGTAAAGTCAAGCTTTTTTGTAACCTGCCATACGGACCTACTAATAATCATTCGAACCTACGAATTCATACGAACCTACTAAGAATTGCCTAACTCAAAGCGCTAATTTATTTTTTTAAGTGACGTGCGGGGATCTGAGGGGCGCTGCCACTGCGTCCGTTACCCTGAGACGTAAGTTAAGTCCCATGTGCCTGTAATTCACCAGCATTGTTACCCTTCAAAACCAATAATGCTCACATTACTGCTTGGCGGCAGAAATAGGTAAGGTGGCAGTACTTCTCTGGACGAACTCTGCTACTAAATTTTTGCCTATTTAGCAGAAATTCAAACAAATATCTGCATCATTAAGCCTGGCAAAATTGCGTCCCCGTCACACATATTGTCATTTGCAAAATTATCATCATCGGTCTGTTGCACTAAATGAACGAGTAGAGATGACAGCATCTGGAGCAAGGCTGTATGAAATATGCTCTAACATTACAGATTTTCAGTTTTGACCTTCGTCATTCCGATTATTATGGAAGTCATTACGTTGCCTGGCTTTTACGAGACCATACTTCATAAACAATAATATGTTAAAATGGCATATCGAATGGTGCATTTAAGTCATGGTTAATGATTACCGCGTAAATATCGGCTTAAATTTCTAAAAATAACATTGCACATGAACTACGAGTAAGGGCCAGCGCAAACCGACGGACAACAAGCCAGGGCATTCATTTTATTAACATACAATTTATGCCATTTCAATTGAAATAATATGGATTGCTCTTTTGAGATCAAACTCGGAGCCACGCGCCAGCGAGAAATGCGCCACGATGGCGCATTCTCGCTGCGTTGCAGAACATCGAAATTTATACCTTATTTCAATATCAATAGCATAAAATATACATTGATAAATTATAAACTTTAAATAATTATGTATAAAAAAGTCATGTTTTTCCTGTCCACCGATTTTCGCTAGCCCTAGTCACTTGCACTTACACTATAAATATAGCTTCTGTGTACTTGTATCATAAAAATCCATGGTAATTACTTGTTTAGCTTTGCAGGTTGTCTCGATTATGATATTTATAACATTTTTATTAAAAAAAACCGACCTCAAAAGTTCGTGAAATTACATCTTATTTTCCAAGTTTTATTGAAATCGGTTGCCGAAAAGTGCGCGAAACCGAATTCATCCCCTAGTTTACCCTTAGAGGTGGAATATTTCCTTCAAATTGAAATGGGACCAATACTTTTTTACTTTCCAAGAAAAAGAGAATCATCAAAAACGGTACCCAAAAAACTTTTGAGTTTTTGTATATAGTTTATATATAGTTTGTGAGTTTATACAAAAAAAATAGTCAAATTAAGAACCTCCTTCTGTTTTGTAACCCCGTAGAGTTTCTCACTCACTTTTTTCAAAGTAACCTGCCTAACGAATGCGTAGAGAGTTTATTCGATATTACGATTTCAAGTGTAATTTGCTTATCTACGAAATAAAGATTATTTATTTGAATATACCATAAAAACCGATCCTTCGATTTGGCTCGAATACATACAACTGTGACGGTGTGACCTCCTTATACCGTCATTCCACCTTTTTGTATCGCCTCTCTCCATTCGTATCGTATCGTTTTTTCTTCTTCTACTCATATTTAAATTTAAAATTATTCCATTTTACCTCGCATTCTGATTTTGTTTCTTTCCATCGTCACTCTCTGCGCGACCGCGGTAGCGAGCATACCATTATTTATCTTTTTGAATCGTTTACTAGCTATATTTATACAGTTTACATTTTAAAGATTATACTTGTTAAAACCGATTAAATAAACCGATTAAATATCTATAAACTGGACTTTCAACGTTTCAATTGCTAATTTTACTAAATAAGATGTTAGAGGCTGCGAGGTTGCGGAGGCTATTACTGCTATCCAGGCTACACACCATTACAATCCACCAGAACGCCCCCAGCACCAGCAGCATCTCCACACAACAAGCTTGACACCTGAGATTTAAACTTAACTGTACACCTCTTGCAATAAGAACGGTCGAAAGCATGCAATCATGCAAAGCAAGTCGTTAGGTCCAAAGTCTACAGATAATAAAATAGCTAATCTATAATTTTGTATGTACTTTGAAGCCTTTGGGTCCTAAGTGCACAGATAATACAGTGATTCAAAGGTTTTTATAAAATAATTTTACCAAAACGAAAAGAAAACTTCTTTATTAATTTGATTGCTTCTATGGATCTAAACGCGTATTTCTTTTTCAAACAACCAACGTTTCGGGCCCATGGTCATGACTGACTGTCAGCCATTTCCTATGTGTAACAATCGCGAAAACCTAAAAACTTGATTGCTTCTACTGAAAAAAATATCTATGAAACAAAAGAGAAGGCGTATAAAAACAATAACGAATGAACAAAGTACGCATCCACCACGCACATTTTCATGCATCAAAAATCAACACAAAGTATAATTTAGTGTACTATTGAAATAGCATAGCATGCTCTAAGTACCGAGATAACTACAATAACAGTACAGCAGGGCTATTGATCGCGTTCACATCATTGAAATGGATCCGTCATCGACACCGTTAGCCTGCGCAGACGCGTGAAATAGGAACCAATTAGATCTTATACAATCATTTCCTCAATGTAATTGTTTTTTGGAGACCATTTAGTTCCCTTGATGTCACTTTTTTCAGGGACCAGGTAGGTTATTTGTTTATTAACCGACTTCAAACGAGGAGGTTCTCAATTCGTCTGTATGTTTTAACATTTTTTTTGTATGTATATTACGCGATAACTCCGCCATTTGTGAACCGATATTGATGATTCTTTTTTGTTGGAAAGAGGGTACCTCAGAAGTGGTCCCATTTAAATTTGAAGAAAATATTTCACCTCTAAAGGTGGTAAACTAGGGGATGAATGACTTTTGAGGTCGGTTTTTTAACCGGAGCTTAGGTTATTTTTGTATGTTATATAATATTGTAGTCCAACATTTGCGACATTTGCAGTAGTTTCATTCGAATTTGAATTAAATATGCCACCCATAAGGGAGGCAAATTAAGGGATGAATCCGGCTTATTGGATTTCACCTGCTTTCCGTTGTCCGATTTCAATAAAACTTGGCAAATAGATGTAATTCCACAAGCTTTTGAGATCGATTTTTTTTTACAAAACCTTGGTGAGTTTGACTTAGATATACATCACCATCATTACACAAAGTATTAATAGCTTCCAAATAAAATGTCAACAACATGTCTGCGATATTATTATGAAGACATTAAAAAACACATTAAATTAGTTGTTGAGACATGATTTATTTTAAAAGCATTAATAATTTATATTTTACGCACGAAGCGTTACGCTTCCACATTTAAAATATGGCGAACGGCTATGGAGTGGAATGAAATTACCTGCCTGCAGACTTGTTCCCTGAACGCTATAACTTGGGCCTTTTCACGGCGATGGTCGACCTCATCATCACTTTCCATCAGGTGATGTGGTCAAATGCGCACTTATATTTTATAAAAAATCAAGTATGTTAAAAATTAATAGTAATTAAAAATAGATCTTCTCATCACATTACTTTCCCAATAATAAAATGATTGAATTCATTAAAGTAACGTTTTTGAGAAATTTTATAAAATCATTTAAAAAATAATGTACGTAGGCACCAGCCACATGTGCTATCTGTCGGTGCCAAAAATAACTAAATTAATTTATATAAAATTGAAATTATTATTTCTTATATTTATATATCTTATTATATTAGTAGCAGTAGAGCTCCTTGTGAAAGAGTTCGTCCAGGGAATTACTGCCACCTAACCTATTTCTGCCGCTAAACAGTAAAGTACCGTAACGGTAAGGGTGCTGGTGAAATGACAGGCACATGGGACTTGTAAACTTATGTCTCAGGTTGACGTTCTTTGCGATTTAAAGCTCTGACTGACAATGCAACTGCTATGGATAGGCGTGGCGCTTCCCACCAGGAGCACGACTTGGTCGTCCCGTTACTTGGTATTATAAAAGAAAATATTGTCATTTTCTCGAAAATGAAAACTTTTTTAATTTCGCCATTTTTAATCCACGACGCAAATAGAGGGGTAACAAGCTTAAGACTTCAAACTTATAACTACCCTCTTTTTGCGTTCCTCATGGACTGATCTCCTTTTCTAATTGAAGGCTTATTTAATCGGGACTGTTCTTAGCTATGAACATTTTCATGTTTAAGTTTTTAAAGGTCATCACCTCTTTTCTCAGTTAGTGTAGGGATCTCAGCCATAAAATGTATTTATTTATTTACTGGTGAAATTACATGCAAATAGGACTTGTCAACTTATGTCTCTTGGTGATATCAGTGACATTGTGCCTCAGATCGGGAATGACTCAGGCGTACGAATTGTTCATCTTTGTTCTCTTCTTTTGTTCTTTGATGATCTTTGTTCATTCGTCGATAAGAAATTCGATGATATTACAGTAAAGCCGGGTACTCACTAGGGAGCTGTAACCATAACCGTTGCATGTTATGTTACCAAAAATCATATGGCGTACATGATTTACCGCGGGTTCTCCGCGAGCAGAACGCAGTGAGCCGACGATAACCAGGTACTCTACTTATACTCTATCATTCTAGCGAGTGAAGACTGTTTCACGCGTACACACTAGTACCCCGTTACTGTATCTGTCACGTTCAGAGATGGGCAAACGCCGGGTTTTAACTCGGCGCTTTTTTTTAGTTACACACGCACACAAACATACACACACACACACACACACACACACACACACACACACACACACACA